>NC_092828.1:79344593-79649457 GCF_039878825.1 Excalfactoria chinensis | reverse complement strand
AATGTTCAAGTATACAAATTTAATTTACTGAGCTATCATTTTTTGGTAAACTGCACTTTGCAGACAGCACAGAGCAATCTGATGACTCTCAGGGTGGATAATAGCATGAATAATTCATTAGACTCACTGAAGTTCTTTTATTCAAGGTTAATCATAGAATCATAGAATGACTTACGGTGGAGGTGACCTTAAAGATCATTTAGGTCCAACCCCCTGCAATGGGCAGGGTTGCCAACCACTAGATCAGGCTGCCCAGGATCCCATCCAACCTGGCCTTGAATACTTCCAGATCTGGGGCATCCACAACCACTCTGGGAAACCTGTTCCAACACCACCCCACCTTCCAAGTAAAAAATGTCTTCCTCACGTCTAGCCTAAATCTCCCCTCTTTTAGTTTAAAGTCTTTCTCCCTTGTCCTGATGCTATCAGACCATGTAAAAAGTCAGTTTGTAAACTCCCTTCAAGCACTGGAAGGCTGCACTGATGTTTCCCCAGAGCCTTCTCTTCTCCAAGCTAAACAAGTCCAGCTCCCTTAACCTTCCTTCATTGGAGAGGTGCTCGCCCCCTTTGACCACCTTCATGGCCTGCGGATCATCTCCTGGAACTGCTCCAACAGCTCCACAACCCTCCCATACTAGGGGCTCCAGATCTGGTCACAAACAGGAGCACAGGAAGTTCCTCACAAATGTGCTTAAGAACTTCTTCACAGTAAGGATGACAAAGCATTTGAATGGGCTGCCCAGGGGGGTTGTGGAATGTCCTTCTCTGGAGATATTCCAGATCTACCTGGTTGTCTACCTGTGTAACCTGGTCTAGAGAGCCTGCTTTGGCTGTTTTAGATTATTAGATGTTTAGAGATTGGGCTAGATGATCTCTGGAGGTCCCTTCCAGCTCCTACAATTCTGTGATTCTGTGATTGTTAAACCTCATTAGATTCTCAGTCTCATGTGCCCACTTTGCAAGCATGTACAGATCCTTCTGGATGGTATACCTCCCTTCTGTCATGTCGACTGCACCACACAGCTTGGTGTCACCAGCAAATATACTGAGGGCACACTTAGTCCTGCTGTGTCATTGACAAAGATGCTAAAGAACACCAGTCCCAAGACAGACCTCTGGGGGACACCACTCATGATCATCCTCCACTTGGGCACAGCGCCAGTGCCCACAACCCTCTGGCTACGATATCCAAACAATTCTTTATGCACATTATAGTTAGTCCAGCCTTCAATTTAGAAGTTTGAATATGGCAAGGAACCATATCAAAGTCCTTGCACAAGTCCAGGTAGACAACGTCATTTGTCTTTCCTTTGTCCAGTGATGCTGCCACTTCATCATAGAAGGCCACTAGATTGGTTAGGCATGATCTGCCCTTGGTAAAGCCATGCAGGCTGTTTCAGATCAATTCTGCACCTCGCATGCACCTTAGCATCACTTCCAAGAGGACCCCCTCCATTTACTTTCCAGGCACAGATGTGAAGCTTGCCAGCCTGCAGTTCCTCAGATCATCCTTTCTCCCTTTCTCAAACATGGGAGTGATGTTTTCCTTTTTCTAGTCAATTGGGACTTCACCTGACAACAATGATTTTTCAAATACGATGGAGAGCAGCTTGACAACCACATCAGCCAGCTCCTTCAGAATCCTGGGATGCATGCAATCTGGCCCCATAGACTGTACATATTTAACCTCATGAGGTGGTCTCAGACTTGCTCTGTTCTTACGCTAAGAGGGATTTTGCTCGCCTGGTCCCTGCTTAGAAGTTCAGGGACACGAGAGGCATGAGAAGCCTGACTGGCTGTGAAGACAGAGGCAAAGAACTCATTAATTACACCGGATTTCTCCATGCCTGAGAAAGCCAGGTTTCTCTTTTCATTTATCAGAAGGGGGATACTCACCCTCATCTGTCTCTTCTGCCAATATATCCAAAGAATCTCTTGTTGTTTTTCATATCCCTCACCAAATTTAATTCCACCTGCACCTTTGTTTTCCTGACATCATCCCTGAACATCTGGACAGCATCTCTATATTCTTCCCAGGCTTCCACTCTTCCTCACCCCTCCTGCCCCCACCCCCCCCATTAAAAAAAAAAAAAAAAAAAAAAAAAAAAAAAAAAAAAAAGAGGGACAATGTCTAAATTGGTTATGAGATCATGCATGATTAACAAAACTAAAAAGAGTAAAGCTGTGTGCTATTTAGTCAAAAACACAAACTGTGGCACTCAGATTATCCTCTGGCAAAGAAAAACATATACATACATAAAAACCTACAAGAAACAAGGCTATGGAAATGAGCCAAGTTGTTTGGCTTGTGGTTGATTTAATCAAAAGCAGCAGTCAGACAGCTAACTACACCTAACTAAATAGCATTACTGTGTCCTCTACAAGCATGTCCTTCTGCATGGCAAAACCAAATCCTGCAGAATACAAAGTCCTTTCTGACAAGAGCTGCTTTTAACTCTAGCTAATAACTTCCTGATCAAAATCCTGTTGAACCCAGGATGAAACAAGAACTTTGTTGATCATTCTGAAAAGATTCAGCATCTTAAAAAAATATCTTGGCTTCTGCAAGTGATATTATAATGCAGACCATTTGGAAGGGTGCATTTCCACAGAAACAAAAAGAAACTCAAAAGTTCAAGATATGCTGGACACCAGCTACATTAGATTCTCCTATTCTTTAGAAACCAGAGCACATATTAAATAATCTCTTATGTATGTAAGTAACTGGGACTTAAGGGCATGCCCTTAATTGACTACAAAGGCTTTCTCACATGCACAGTAACATGAATGGTGACTCCTGTTCATCCTGCTGCAAGATAAGACTTTGCAAGTATGCTCTACTTCAGAGTATGGATACTCTCCCTAATCACACTGAAAGAATAAAAATAACTTGAAAGCATCATTGAATGTTTATCTATTATTAATGTACTATAGGTGATAAACAATTGTGGAAAACTATTTCAGTTTGCTTGCATTCTACCAGTATATTCCAAGGGTTGACTGTTAGTGATATTTACTTATTTTCTACCATTGCAGTGGTCCTTTTCATTTAGCTGATTGTCAGATCTTTCTTCCTTCAGCAAATAACAAATTATTAATTTGTCTTCACCTACTCACAGAATAAAGCAGAAAGCTACACCAAAGAAAACAGTGATACAGTAGCTTAAAAAAAGCCTAATTGTCAGCTACCAGGTACTGTCATCATTGAAATAAATTAACTATATATCTGTTCTGCTGATGAAAAAATGGTCTGTGTTATGAAAGCTGTGATCATAAAGCAAAACTGCACTTCAAAGGAAATGTCACTTAACAAGCCTGGGAAACTGAAAACACAACCAATCAGATACTACTCTTTACTCACATTTAACAAAAAGTGAATTCCCTGAGGGGAATTATAATAAGGCCGTATGATTTGTGAGTGTTAGCAAAGGTACAGGACATGTGGGGTTCTCACAGAGTTCAGGTGAAAATGAAAAGCTATATAAAAATTGGTTATTATGGGTGATAATTAATGACTTCTCTAAATCCTGATAAAAATAAAATCAGGAACTCTTCCCTTACAACACAGGTATGCACACATTCTTTCTTTTACCACAAAGCATGCATATGCTATGAATACTGTAGAAAGTTTTGAAAAATCTGACTTGAAATTACAGTCACGAGTTCCAGAATTCCAGCAGTTAGACATAAAAGTAATAGCTTCCTCCCATCTAACAACCCCCCCACAATCTTGAAACTCAAAGTAATGACAAAAGATTAATTTAAATCCTTAAGTTTATGTCTAACACGTCAACCATTTCATGGGCACAAAAAACATTAAAATAGACAGTAGGCCTGCTCTCCCAGCTGGCATTCAGAGAACTTACCTAGAATTACAATACAGCTAATTGCCAGTGCTGAATGAATAAGAGCATTTTCTCATTCTGAAAAAGCAGGAATGTATATCCATGCTTTCCACATTATTTCAAGAACATATTAACTTTAAGTATTAGTAGGTAGAGTGCAGAATTATGTTCTTGAGTCTGTGAGCATGTTGGAGAAAAATTCACAGTGATTTAAGAGGAAATGCAATATATAGGAAAAAAGTAAAAATCAAAGATAGAAAATGGTAAATTTCAATTATTAAAAGGTTTCCTTTTTTTCCTAAGCATAGTCTACGTGGATCGATTTTTAACTCACTCCCTCAAAAATATTTTCTTTCTCTACCCAATGTTACTCAAGAGCCCCATGTCTCCTTAACTGGCTTTATAATTTACTTTCCTGCAAAGGTTGATCTAACAGACTATCTCCTCTTCAACTGAAGTTTTATATGATGGTGAAAAATCTTTCCATTTTCAGTTTAAATTAATTAGGATGATTAGCCTATGGTACCTGGACTTCTTAAATTAATAATTCAAAAATCTCTTCAAAGTAGCACAACATGAAATTTAAATTCACATACATATAAATGGCCTACATTATTTTCTATTTGTATGTACAACTTAACATAACTAATCCGATTACTTTTGGCAAAAAGTAATTTTTTTTGCAAAAAAAAAAGCAAAAGTTGTTAATTTTTCTTTTTAAGAGGGTAATGTAATTGACATTTTTGTTTATAAAGATAATAATCAATACTTCATTCAAAAGTAAGATTGGTCATTTGAAATAGAGTTTGGATGCTTTAATAAATGCTTCTACGTTTAATCAGATTAATAACTCCCATAACTGCTTAAAGGTCATTAACATTGATATTTTAAAGAACATGCATTTTGAGGGAGATTTTTTTGAGGAGACAAAGACAGGCAGCAACTAGGAGAACAAAGTTACCAAAATGAACAGGAAGCTACCAAAAGCACACCACAAAAAGACCTATGCCCAAAAGAAATGGAGCAAATTAAGATTTATAGGATAATACTGGCTACAGGTCCCTGGCAAGCCATATTGCTCTTGACTCCATTTTTCACTGTCACATTTACTACTCAGATAGAACAGATTTTCTAATGCTGGCAGTAATATCGTGTCAAGCGAACATTTGCAGTTGGACAGTAAGTTCAGTCAGTCACAATTATCTCCTGTCAAAACTCAAGAAAATATTCTCTATGGCTGTTATTCCAAAAGCTTTTCTAACTATTTCAGATGAGTAGGTTTGCCAATCTTTTGACTATATGTTTATGAAAGGCTTATTTTCCTCCTATAAATATTATATATATCACTTTATTTTTTTAATTATTATTATGCACTCAGACGTCAGTGATAGCATGTAGCAGTCTCTCTAGGAAGTTTATGAAGGCAGAGATGCTACTGCTGGATTTCTGTTTCAGAATAATGAGAACGAATGATATCAAAGATTGGGATAATGAAAAATGTCAGCAAAGCTTTGAAAAATACATTTGAGGATTTCTTTCTACTTTTGTGTGTGTGTGTGTGTGTGTGTATTATTCTCAGCTTCATCTTATGTACTACTGGTGGGAACTGGGGCTTGATCTTCAAATCTCCATACCTTCTAGAATGTCTTTTAAAAATTCTGCTTCTGAGAGTAGATTTGAAGAGGTGTGTTTTTTTAATTAATTGTTTAATATTTGCCTCTGAAACAAAATTTTTCTTTATAAAACAAAACAAACCCATTTTTCTCCATCTACTAAATAGGGAAGGAGAAATCATATGAAATTCCTTATAAACCTTTTGCTATGTAATGTTGATGTAAACACCACTTGTGTTTGGCTATCTAGACAATTATTTAATTACAATTAACAGCTATGATGAATGTTTAAAAATAATACCATGAAGAAAATATTTGAGAACTGTATTTAATGAACTCTCACATTCATTTCTGAAAATTCTTGTTATTTCCATTGCTTGTCTGCCCTCCTTCAAGTAACTACCAGCCATTTTCCCACTATGTATCACAGATTTTCACACTTTCATGACTCATTTATCAGACAACCACTTCACGTAACAATTTGGATATGTATTTTTACTTTCTCTTAAATTCAAATGAAAATGTATCAAACTATTTTTAGCTAACTATGCAAAAACAGATTTTGTTTGCTTGTTTGTTATTTCTCATTTGAGACATGGAAAACAAGACATTTAAGTATGCAACACAACCAAGGGCAAACAGAAATAATGATTTTCTCTTCTTATCTTGAAAAAGAGACATTATTTCAAGTTACCATTCATACTGATGAAAACCTTATGAGAGGCTATGCAACTTGTGTACAGAATGAGAATACAGAAAGGTGTCCACTCAATTTTCTAGTATAAAATCCAACTTCTGTGCCACGTGTTCTCTGTATTATGTCCAGATAAATGGGCGAAATAGGCATTTACAATAAAGTGAAAACACAGTGACAAACTTTATGTACCGGGGAAGTTTTCATACACCCTGTAATTCAAACACATCCGTATTTATAAACACTGATCAGATATGAAGATTGTTGTCTAAGTAAAGTTCTCAAGGATGCTGATAGGATGTCATCCTGCATATTTTTGCAGTCTAGTTTATCTTTTCAAAAATAAATGATTTTGCATTTCCTTGCTTAATCCTGCTGAAAACCCTGTCATTGTCACATTATGCAGGATTTATGAGCGTTTATAATATGACAAGGCTACACATTCCATCATTACTGCTTTTTAGCTATCAGGAAGGCCTGTCATAACCTTGCCAGGTTTTCAGATACGTTTATTCATTTGGCATGTACAGTCTGTTTTATTAATTTGTTAGCCACAATGTTTACTTCTCTAACAGCTTAAACAATTACTAGATAATAAATATATATTTTTAGTACTTTGAAAATAGAATGGAAGTGTCTCACTTTATAATTTAAATCAACATATTAATGTTTTCTTTGGTATTGGTTATTATCCATATCTAATACTTACCTTACAGCTTTTCCTATCATTGTGCAACAACACATTATCAGTAGGGTAAAACTAACCTGTCTCACGACGGTATAATCCCAGCTCACATTCTCTATTGGGTGAACAATCCAATGCTTGGTGAATTCTGCTTTCATAATGATAGGAAGAGGCAAGTTTTAAGTTATCATTTCTCCCAAGATGAACAGTTATTCAGTCAGATTCATACTGCAATAGTTTTATCTATACATTTTTTTTATATTTTCCATTATTTCACTTATTAATGTTTCTTAACCTTTGAAATAAATAAATAAATAAATAAATAAATAAATAAATCATCTTCTCCCTGAAATCCTCCAATCAAACATTTCTTAAAATTATTCTGTATTGTCAGAGAAAGCAAAATGAAAATCCCAAAAAGCACACAATGTTTGAAAGGATCAATTTCACTTTTCACATATGAGACACACATGTGACATCTCTTGCACTTACTGCATAACAATATTTCCATATGAATATATGAAATCTCCGCAAGGAGTATGTGCTATTCATAAGCACATCACTTAGAACATTCTGCAGAGATACTGATAAAGTTTTCAAGCTGAGGGTTTTCTAATCTCAGTCTCTCTTTTTTTTTTTGAATCTTACAGATTCAAGTCTTTCTACATGGATCTTTGTGTTTTTTTTCCAGATGGACAACTCTAAGCCTGTATTTTCCAAAATTAGGCACAACCCAAGTTTGTGACTGCTACTGTTGCTACTAGAGAAAGCCAGACTGAGTTGACATCATTTGCAGCAAGCAAGACTGCAATTAACTGCTGGTAGCATATATGTACTACAAAACAGGTCAAAAGTCTTGATTTATAATATAATTTTGAAAAATACTTCATTTTTAAGACAATTCAAGCTCTATATGTTCTGCATTTATGTATAAGTAAGCATAAAATTATGTGTATTTAATTCATTAAACATATATTCAAATTGATAGAACTTACTGAAACCACCATAACGCCCCCATATAAAGCTGAATAAAAATCAGTTAGAAGATACAACAAGTTTCTGTATTTCCTTATCTTTAATCTACCTGCTGTTCTCTGCTAGAAAAGCATATTTAATCAAAGATAACAAGACAACTATGGTTTGTTAAATGGAGACACTAAATTCAGTAGCTAAGCTCTGAAATCTCCTACAAGGGACTGGTAAGATAGCTAGTGGGTTTATCATTAGCATCAGGAAAAGAAAATATTTATTTTTCCTCTTTTTTTTTTCCTGGTATTATTATAAGTGAGCTGATACACCCTTAACTAATTTTATTTAAAGAAAACAAACAATCAACTGAGCAGCATTTCCTTGGTTTTTGCTTTGACATGTCCATTGAGAAACGTAGTTAAAACACAACCATTTTATGTGATACGTTCACTAGATATATTGAATGTGGTAGTGTCACAAGTCATATAAAACATAAATTTTCTAATTTTTTACTATCAATAACTGAATATCTTTTCCTAGTCTTGAAAGTATAATACGATGTTTTATAGGCAACGGAAAAAAATATGTGCACAAAGTGTATATAATGGATGTTTGCAATATGTGTACTTTCAGCACTTCTAACTTGAAAACTACAATCTCAAGTGAAACATGAATTTCTTACAAGTAAGGTATTGAGATTACATTCATTATTAACCAGTCTTTCAATAAACTTCTCAGTATTTATGTCACAGATGTTTCATTGTTGCAGTGCTTGATTATTATCTTATGACTACTCTGAAAAGCAGCACAATTCAATTTTTTAAAAATATAACACATTATGTTTGTTTTTTTGTTTTTTTTTTTCCTATATAGTTATTTATATAGTGGCAAAGATCTGTTATGACAGCATGATCAAAACTCATGGGACTATGGGTAATATTCTCTCAAGCCCACAGAGGAAAGGTAATCTTCATCCTCCATGACTCCATGCAGAAGTCTTATCTCATTAAATCAGGCCAGCCTAGCAAAGGAGAATATAAAAACAGGTGTTTTCTCAGGTGCTTTTAAAGGACTCATGATAAAATATCCACTCATGAAGTACATTAATTTATCATTATTCCAGTGTGGCACCATGAATGTCAGTATCAATATTGTGCCTGGGAAAGAGCCCAGCCATTATGGCCATCATTCATTAGACAGATTTTAGAAATCAGTGTGTGCTCAGAATTATTGCTACGAAGTCCCTAGCATCTGGATTCTTTAACAGTATCTGGTATAAGAAAAACATCAGCATGGAACAACAAGCACCAAGTTTTCTTTTCTGTTAATAATGAAGGTAAAATCAATTCTATCAGTATGTTCTACCGCGCGTAGGCAGATTTACTGTCATGCAGCTTGTTACTCTATCAATAGAAATCCCAGTTTGAAGTTCAGGAAATTTTTTTGAGGGAGCATATTTTAATAATTTTCACACAAGGGGAAAAAAAATCAAATAAAAAGCCATAGGACAACTTAGATTTATGAAAGGAATTTATATCTATACTCTTCTGTCAAAGACTGAATGCTTTTGTGATCAGAGAAAACTGAAACTACACTGCCAAGCATTAAAAATTTCAGTCATTTTTTGTTACAAAGGCAGAATAAATAATGTATCTGTTTCAGGAGTTGCGCAGTTAAAATTCTACTAATTAATGGGGAGAGAATGTTGTTCATCCCAAAGATCACAAAAAAAAAAAAAAAAAAGCAGACACTGTAAGCTGATATCTAAGATGCTCACTAAGCCCCTACAGCCCCCCCCAGAGTGCTCTCATCACCACCTGTGTTCCACTCCTGCAAAGCCAAACCATGGTACAAACTCATCATAACCTCTATATACTTTTACCACTGCTGTCTTCATGCTTTTGTGGAGGGAAGCATGCATGCTTGAGGCTGTTGTATAGGAGAAATGCAGGCTTATCGAGCTGTTATGTGTCAGGCCCTTGCCCAATTCTGGAAGAATCAGTGATGTATGTAATGTAGTAGGTGTACACGAAAGGCATAGTTTATATAAGTATGTGTTTGCTTCAATAAATCGCCATTTTACCGCTCATCACCTTGGTGTCACTTCGGTAATTGGCCTAGCTGCGAACTTCTAGGGAGTTAGGATCGTAAAGTCATCAGTGGCTGTAAAGCCTTCAAATGGTGACCCCTCGACGTGATAAGATGCACCCCTAGAAGCAGAGCAGCTGTCTGTCGGACAGTGCAGGATTGCTACTGCGGAGCAATAATTCTTTCCTCGCAGAGTGGTAGAAGGCCGGGGACAGAGAGTAGTGGCCATAACTCTTCGTCAAGTGGGAGAGAGATCTCAGAACCCTCAGGTACTTCTGGTACTTTCGGTGAAGCGCCAGGTTGTGGCCAGGAGAACTACATTAGGCCGGAGGCGATATGGAAGTCGTTATTAAGGTGATTCTTCACACCTGTAAAATTTACTGCGGGACAAATGCTCCTTCTAAGAAGGAGGTGTCAGCGACACTCGTGCTGTTAGAGAAGGAGGGGCTGCTTTCATCCCCCTGCGAGATCCTTGACTATCGTAAATGTTGTGCTGTTGTGCTTGCAGAGCATGCAGAGACTACCCAGACGGCTGTTGAGCTTGTGACCTGGGGCTTGATCCTGGGTGCTCTTAAAGCCTCCAGGGAGGAGGGGAAACTTGTCGAAGCATGTTTGTTGGTTGGGCTTGTGCTTGACGGGGATGCAGTAGAGGAAAGTGGATGGGAAGTTCCACAAAATCAGGAGGAGGATCAAGTGTCATTGCAGGCAGACGCTGGAGAAGAAAAAGTTCAAGATGGCGAATTCCAGTCGACCACACCCCCTCTCGACCGCCAACAGGACACTTCACCCCCATATCCTTTGTCATTGGAGGGCAGGGAGTGTGGGTGCGCAGCTAATTCAAGCGGTTGGGGAAGTAGGCATGTTCCAGACCCAGGGGGGGTGCAAACGTGGTGCTATCCTGGGGGGGGGGGGATGGAAGTAGATGGAAGTATGGTGTCGTTTTCAGTGTGCTGTGGTTTGTGCCGCCCGTGGAGTAGCTTGGTCCAAAGAGACCCCACGGGGCAGTGGCTGCAGGCTTGGATTGGGCAAGTTTCAGCTGGCGGCACCGCCCCGGAGGGCAAGGAGTGGAACCACGCCACTGCCCAGAGGGGTGGAGGATGCCACTGTGACACTGCCCCGGAGGGTGGGGAGTGCAATCGTGGCACCGCCCAGAGGGGTGGAGGATGTTGCAGCGAGACCGCCCCGAGGGGTGGGGGGTGTAGCTGTGCTATCGATTCGAATGGCAGCGGGTTTAGGCGCGTTCCCGATCTAAGCGGCGGGGGGGGGGGGAGGCGCGGTGAGGTCCCGGCTGACGGGGGACGTAGGCGTAGTGCTATCCTGGGTGGTGGAGGTGCTGCCCACGCCCGCCCTCCGCCGGCGCTTCTGCACTCCCTCCATCCCAGGGGGCTGCCCGCCTGGTGCGCGGGGAGCTGGAGTTCGGCTTCCCGGCAGAGAGTTGACCCGCTTCCGGGTGCTGCACCGCCACTACTCTTCCTGGTCTGAGCTTGCGGCTTGTGGTGGGGCGTGGGGGCAGGACGGTCCCGGCCGCCATTCGATGCAGGGATAGGACGGGACCAACATCGCCCGCAGCTGCGAGTTGGCTGCTCGCCGTGGCTCCCGCCGCCTGCCTGCCATGCAAGGGATTGGGGATCAGTCCCCCAGTGCGGAGTCACTCCTTCCGGCACTGGGCTGCTGGCTGCTGCCGCGAGTTCCATTTGCCCCTAGCTTTAAACACATTAGAGACTTTAACAGTGCATGGCCCTGTGCTCCCTCATGACATTGGGAGCCTCACATCCGTGATTCTCAAGTTGGTACAATATACACTCTGGGAGGAGAGGTGGATGATTCCAAAGAGGGCTTTGCATCCACAATTAATTGGGAGGCTAAAAAAGCTCTTGAACGGTCTCTTGATCTATCCATAGCACTGAGCAGCTCTGCCAGTTCTACATCATCTTTACTAGGAACTTGTTCCTGCTTCCTGGCTTGTACTGCTGACAAACCCTTAATGAAGAGCTGGGGGGATCTGACCCAGGAGAACTTCAGGGTCTTTCTGGCAAGGTGGCTGCAGCTTGACAAGGGATCTTGTGGGGCTGCAGTGGGAGGATTGCTTGCACGGTGGGACCCTGCTTGAGGCTTTGAAATGGCCCGGCTAGCTCAGTCGGTACAGCATGAGACTCTTAATCTCAGGACGGTGGTTCGGCAGGATTCCAACAGTAGTTGGCAGACTGCTGTCTTCACAAACCGAACCGTCAGCATGCAGATGCTTGAGGTGATGGCTGAAACAGCCACAGTGCACCTTTGGCAAATGATACCCTCTAACATTGTTGCTGATTCCATCTTTGCAGCCAAGCAGCTGGCCCAGGTGGGCCAGGAGGGCCTCCCAAATACAGAGGCTACTGGAATTCTGGAAGAGGCCTTGGCCTACCACACAGCTCCTGTTGCACCCTTATACGTGTGTGGTCACTCTGGGGTGCTAAGCCTTTTTACCACAGGTAATGCAATAGCAGATAAAGTTCCCAGCACACCTGTCACTGGGGCTGAGGTTAACCCTTCAGATCGCTGCAGATCTGGCAAATTGATGTCACCTGGGAGCCTTGCTTGTCTCCCCGCCAATGGCTGGCTATTGCTGTGAGTACCTCCTCTACTGTCATTACAGCCACTCAGCATGTCAGGTCTGGCTCGACTGCAGTCTGACACCATTGGACAACCGCTGTTGCTGTGGTCGGTTTACCCAGTCACATTAAGACTGAAAATGGGTCCTGCTTCACTTCTTGTTTTACTGACTACAGGAAGTGGGATAAGAGTTCTTTCTTTACAGGAGAAGTTGGTGGGGAGTCCGAATCTGGTACCTGAAGCTGTTCTGCTGCTGTTGGTCTCAGTGATTAGTACCGCTCAAACAACAGGCGCGGGGACCTTCTGGATTCAGTCTAGAATTGTCAGGTCTCAGCCAACAGTAGATTCACACTTATCTGTATTTGCAACTTCACTTATCTTTTAGGTGTGATCTTCTTATCCTATAGGGTGTGATTCTAGTTGCCTAGTCACTACATATTGATTACACGTTAATGTAATGATGGCTCGTGTTGCCATGTGCTGATGAGTTGATGAACGCTTTCGAGGCTATGGACAGAAAACTTAGACTACTGTTCACCGTACAAAGAAGATACATCAGGCCTAAGAAGAATGAAGAGGGATGGAAAACGTCGCAGACGAGAACTGCTTCTCGAATGGTTCCTGACAGCAAGAGGACTATTTAATCACTTGCTCCATCCTGTTGTGGTGCTGTTTTCTTAACACGGTTGTGCCTTATGCTACTGATTATATGATATAGAGTTTGTTAAGGTTTAGTTAGGTTTATATAGAGTACTATATAATATTAGTTGTATTAAGAGTATATTTTAAGGTTATGCATAATATATTAAGGTTTAGCAAATAAGACGGATAATACAATTGGGTTTCTTTAGATATTTCCATTAGAGTATAGAATACCATAGAATGCAGGGCCAAGCTATCATTGAAAGTGCTAACCGCCTCCTCAAGGAAAAGATTCGTGTTCTTGGGGAGTGGGAAAGATATTCAGGGAAGATTCCAGTATCACAGCAAGGGGAAATTTTGGTCCGTGCGCTATATGCGCTAAATCACTTTGAGCATGGGGAAAATTCAAGGACCCCCACGCAGAGACATTGGCTGCCGAAAATTATCGAGGAAGGCCCACCAGTAAAGGTTAAGATGGACAGTGGGTCCTCGTTTGGGCAAGGGGATATGCAGCGATAAAACGTAAGGGCACAGGAGATGGGTGCCATCAAGAAAATTTAAGCCAGAGGTTGGTGGCAAAAAAGAAATTGTCAGGGAATTAATAAGAGCTGAGTATCCTCTTCTAGGACCTCTTGATCAGACTCCCAAGGAATCCTGAACCAACAGAGCGCAGAAGAACTTTCTTGTGGATACTGAAGAAAAAGAAACCTAAGATCCCGGAGAAACAACCCCTGCTGCCTACGAGAACTACCATGTTAATGCTGTTGTGTCTTTTGTGTCTATGTTGGTCACCGGTGGGGGGCATTCATTTGATTCAACAACCTGGGAATTTGTGGGTTACTTGGGCCAAACAAACAGGGCGAAGGGACAAGGATCAGAGAGATATATCTGGAACAACTTCACTGCAAAGGCACTGCCACCAGGTATATTCTTGATTTGTGGTGACCGTGCATGGCAAGGGGTACCAGCAAATGCGGTGGGGGGACCTTGTTATCTAGGATGGTTAACCATCTTGTCCCCACGTATCCTCGAGTGGGTGCGGTTGGCCAGGGACATGACTAAAGCTCGGAAGAAGCGGAACATCCATACGCTGACGCCAAACTGCAGTGATGGAGTTCGCCTTTGGGGACCAACAGCACGGATCTTCGCATCAGTTTTAGCCCCGGGAGCTGACGCAGTGCAGGCACTGAAGGAGATAGAAAGACTAGCCTGTTGGTCCGTAAGACAGGCCAACACGACTTCCACGCTGCTAAGTGAACTACTCATGGACATTGATAGCATTAGACATGCCTTGCTTCATCATCGCCTTGAGCGGCGATTGATTTCTTACTTCTGGCACAGGGTCATGGGTGCAAGGACTTTGAAGGGATGTGTTGTTTTAATCTGAGTGATCACAGCAAATCATTATATAAGAAATTGAGTGGTTATAAGAAAACATGGGAAAGACTGAAATACTGGATGATCCTTTTGGGGATTGGTTGGAGAGCTGGTTTGGTAAAATTGCACCATGGTTCAAGCAGTTACTTAAGATGTTAGTGACAGGGCATTCTTATGTTTCTTCCATTAATGTGTGTGCCGTGTGTATTTCACTGCTTATTAGGTTGCTTACAACGTATGGCTGAAAAAATGATTTACACGCAAATAGAATATCATAAGATGCAGGATAGGCATTAGGGTAGGAATTAGGAATTAGGTATTAGGAATTAATGGGGTTTATTAGTGGGTTTATTGTGTTGTGTATTGTAACGGGTTAAGTTTTCTTAGCATGGGGAGGGGGAGATGTTGTATAGGCGAAATGCGGGCTTATCGAGCTGTTACGTGTC
This sequence comes from Excalfactoria chinensis, assembly GCF_039878825.1. Classification (NCBI taxonomy): domain Eukaryota; kingdom Metazoa; phylum Chordata; class Aves; order Galliformes; family Phasianidae; genus Excalfactoria; species Excalfactoria chinensis. The sequence goes on along the minus strand of NC_092828.1, from coordinate 79,634,506 downwards.
AGGCCCTTGCCCAATTCTGGAAGAATCGGTGACGTATGTAATGTAGTAGGCGTACACAAAAGGCATAGTTTATATAAGTGTGTGTTTGCTTCAATAAATTGCCATTTTACTGCTCATCACCTTGGTGTCACTTCGGTAATTGGCCTAGCTGCGAACTTCTAGGGAGTTAGGATCGTAAAGTCATCAGCAGCCGTAAAGCCTTCATGAGGCACTGTTTATTAATTTTAGCTGGGTTCTTTATGAGAAAGGGAAAGATAATTATAGGGTCCTACAATGAGTCTTCAAAAGTATGTATGCCTGTGTCAGGCTGACATTACTGATAAGTTTCCTGAATATCCAATCTCTACATTATGCAGAGTATTACAATTGTATTTGTATACCTCCTGTAACGAGTTTTTTAAAATATTGCTTTCCCATTTGTATATATAAAGGCATTGTAGCAACTATACTGTTAAAAATAGTGCACTTACAAAGATTTAGCTAAGTTCTTTACTAAACACAGATATTACAATTCAGTATAATATAAATATAAGTTGTTTACAGTATTTGTTTTTAAAAAGGGCTTAGGGAAGTAGGATACCAGGTCTGTTAAAAAGACAGTGTGTGTAAATATAATTAAATATCTTCAGTGTTTTATATTTTTTTCAGAATGGGTTTCAATCATCACTTCAATTAAATTCAGTGACAAAATCCAGTGCAATCATCTACTTGTATTTACCCTTTTTTTATGGCTGTTTATACTGGGAAAATTAAGTCTCACAAAAGAAGCTTGAAAACGTGACTCTGATGTTTGCTCTGTAAGATATTATCTGTGGACAAAGCTTTACTTATCTCCAGGTCTCCTGTTCCTCTGATTGCAATCTCATTTCACTTGTCCTTGGGATCTCATGTCTGCTATGACCTCCAGATTGTTAAATATTCAGCAGAAAGTTTATGGACTTTCCCATAACCTTGATTAAAAGCCTATGGGGAAGCTGAATGCTGAAAACACCCTTTATTTGAAAAGTGACTTGAGTACACTGTGCTGATTTCTGTTTCACTAATAGTATTTATAATCAGCAGTCATTGGCAAGGAATCGAAGCCAGAGGAAAAAATGATGATTCAATCTTACCTGTTTAATAATTATTGTATTATCATGCTAATATAGTGGAGGCTCATTTAACTAAACCAAATATGTGAAGCGAAGTAGAGATGGAGTAGAAAATTCATAGAAAGAGATACACAAGAACTACTGTAGTTGCAGAACTACAAGATCTTATGCCCCTGACCACCTCACAGGACGAATAGTATCAGTATTTTTAAGACGTGAGTTTTTGTGGTCTTGGGTAACTGTCTCCTAACACAAAGATGTTTTGCAGTACTGCTCCCTATGGCAGTCCAGATCTGTCTGCTGGCTTACCTCACATCTCTTTCCACAGCTCAAGTCTTGCAAAGACTCTGAGATTAGTCACTGTTATTGTGAGAGAAGCACTACAACAGAACAAGCAGATGACCCTTTTTTGTAGGGTCTTTTTAGTATTTTACCCACTGCTGTAGTGCACTGTTGGGCACTGAATATTTAAGCAATACAGGAGACAGATAAACCTCTCCTCCCTTCTAGTTTGTCCTTGCATCTGTTTCTATTCCTGGTCTTTTTTTTTCCTCTTTCAGTAAAGGAAAGAGATTTTTCCATCTATAACTGTCAGGTGGTTAAAGACCCATGAGGTAATTCTGTGCTTAACTATTATATCCTTTCTACTTTAGGCTTCAAAATAATTTGTTCTGAGTGATTCTATTTTTGATCAAGACATACTCCCTAACCAAAAGATATGTCAATTTTTATTGGGTCTTTTCTGTTCTATCAGTAATTTTCTTCATCAGCACTTTCGGAAATTATCTCAGTACACAAGAAAAAGATAGCATAAAAGACAAGCAATGTCCAAAATTAAAAAATGTATTTAAGTGTTAAGTAGAACTACTGCAGGGGATACTACACTGTCCAGCACAATTCTCATTAACACATAGATTTGTCACATGGTAGGAAATGGTTTTGTGAAGTAGGAAGACATATAAAGCATACCACAGAACAAAAATAAGACAATCTTTTCAAAACAAATTAGATAAAACATAACGATTAACATGTCATTCAGACTTTTTACTCACAAAAGCATTTCACTGCTATTCATCATGGCTTTATATTTAATTCTCCCTCAATTATATAATAACAAGAGAATGAGTGAGATAGATACAAATTCTAACTCTGTCCAAAGGCTAAAATGGAAATAAGAGAGATATTACTTCCCTTAGGAAATCTTGCCATTTCATCACACCTAATTACCATAGATAGTAATACTTGGAAGAAACTATAATAAAATAGAACATATATGTTATTTTTCATTATTGCCATCTTATATTAAATTATCCTTGAAATGAAGCGACTTTATAAAGTTATTTTTGTTACATACAATTGCAAAGATATATGCAGTTTTTATCTAACTATAATCATACTAACACGGCATCATTTTCTGAATGGATTATCCATGTGTTGCATTGATTGGGATCCTTGAATAAGATTCAAACTACTGAAGAAGTTTAAACAGCTATATTCTTTCTAAAGTACTCTTTAAATAATGTTGTCTGGAGTACTAATTATGAAAGCTCATAAAGCCTAAAGCCTGAAAACACTTATGCACCTACTTAACTTTGTTCACTCAAAGAAGACTCACTGAATTCTTGGAACAGTTCAGAGCATGTAACTTAACTACAGAATGCACACAGACTGTTGCAGATTAAAAGCCCAACAGTGAACTCCATTTTGCACACTAATATTAATGAAGGACTTTAAAGCATAAAGGTTCTTCCTTTAGCATACTTGCCTTTCTCCAAAAATCTGTGGAATTGCTCCCTGACAGTCTCTTTGATAAATTTTAAATTAAGCAAAAATAAAATGCTGAATGAAGCAAAACTAAGCCATGACTAAGTAGGATATGAGATTTAAGTATCTATATATGCACATGTTCGAATATACATATAATTTATTCACTTCATGAAGGCACATAAATCTGCGCAGACTAGCATATCTACTATAGAAAAAAAAATGGAGAACTTAGAATAGAAGCTGAATCATTGTCTACTGTCAATGGAAAAGCACTAACTTTTAAAAAATAGAAAACTAACATTTCTAGTTCATTTCTTTTAACTTCAGAAACCACATTTATTTTGCTAAACAGATTTCCATATATGTAAATAAGAAACGTAAACAGAGAGGATTCTTAAAAGCATAGATTACCGGGACTCCTTTTTATAAGCACTTTTTCTTAAACTACTATACTTAATTATAAAGAAAAAAAAAAATAAAAAAGAAAAAGGAAAAAAAAAAAAAAAAAAAAAGCCTAACTAAAGTGATGATGTAGGGCACTAGATGCCTCAGTTATATTTCAGTAATGTGTTCCAGCATCCTCATATTTTTATAATGTCTAATTTTTGGCCTGGTTGCAAATGTGCTGGGTGACCAAACATTTGCAAAGATTAAATGTATTTTCTTGTCTCAGCTATTGGCAGGTCAAACAGTTGTTCTAGAGGCAGTGTTTGGCCAAGTGGGCATACAGGTCCCTTTTGTAAGCTTGTTAGAAATATGCAGCTAAATTCCATCACCATGTCCCAGAACCATTCCTCTGCCCAGCAAAACCAGACTGTGATCCCAAAGATCAAGACTGCCAATTATGCTAGTGTGTTAGCTGGAGCATTTATAGCTTTCTCTGTTGTGCTCCCCAGTTCTCATTGTTAGGATCAAAAAAGTGCTGAAGAGCAAGAAGAATGCTAGTCCTTATTTAGACCAATTTATAAATAAGGTACAATAATTGCATAGTAGAGAGTACCCGCTAAAATAAACATTAAGAGGCCACTCAAACTGCACTGTCTATAGTGTGACTAAATAAGCAAGATTTGTTGTAGAAAAACAAGATTGGATTCATAGATGAAGTATCATATAGTATATGCAAAGAATACCAAACTAAGATCATACAAGTGTTAATTCTTGTTTTACTCTTTTGTGTATGTTTGGTTTTGAAATCTTAACAGGCTCTACATGTAAATTATGGTCATAGTGATAACAATGGTATAATTCAGACTTCATATGGAACTCCTGTGAATCCTTCTGTTTTTGTTAAATGAACAACTACACGATGAAAGGCTAAACAAAACATTTACAATAAGTCAAAAAGTAACACTTTCCATTTAGGTATATAAAAGCACAGTAAAAGAGGAGCATCTGTCTCAGCAGAAAAATTGTCTACAATTCACTGTGTTGTTTATGGAACTATGCCATTAGCAAAACAACAGTATACTATGTAAACAAGTCATTGGTTCAGACTGGTACATTTCTTTCCCTGACTTATGTTATTTATGCCAACTACCTTAATGCAAGACTTCAAGCTCTTCAGTGGAAATCTTTTATAGCTAGCAATAAACTCATAAGTTTAAACTAGCATATAATAGTTGCAGCAAGTTATATGTGGATTTGAACTGTTCCCATGAAAAAGAACACTTGGCCTCAACTTTGGCTTTAATGATGGAGGGTTTTCACTGACAGGAGACCATATACTCTGTAACATCAGTAAAAACTCCCAGGAAGTAGCAGAACAATATACACTTTACTACATATGCTGTAGAATTTGTGGATCATCAGGTTTGTTCCATACAGTTTTTGGGGAAAGGCTAGGGTATAAAGCCATTCTGTCAACAGCAGGTGTTAGGTATCACAGTGATCAGTGCATGATATAAACCCACAGATGCAGATAAATTATCTATGCTTTCACTGGGGAGATATCAAGAAGAAGTTGCTTCAAGATGAAAGAAGTAACTTTGGAATTCAGTAGGCAACATTTGGAATGGAGTATAAAATTATGAAAGAAGTTCATCCTACTGCCATATTCAGATGGTCCTCAGGACAAGAATTTGAATCTTTGAGAAAAAAGTGTTTTTGGTTGTTTTTTTTTTGTTTGTTTTTTGTTTTGTTTTTTTTACAGTTTTGACTTGCAGTCATGTCTTAAATGTAGTAAGTTTCTCCATTTATGCTAAGTAAGAATACTACAAGATTTTCCTAAAAAGATAATGCTCCACTTTATAAACAGAGTATTTAATTGTTCCTAGTGACATTCTACCCTCAGTGAGGTAGGGCAGAAGTCTGTGACATTAGCAATGAGTAAGACTTTCTCTGCCTACACATTCTTCTGGAGGAGCCCTGTGGAGGGCCAGAGAATCCCAACAAGTGAAAAAACAGGCACTTTCTCTGCTGCTTATCACCTCAATACATCTGAGCTGAATCCAAATAAATACAATGATGAATCAGACAAATATTGTGGCATTATGGATCAGCTTTATGACACCTGATGCTGACAATGATAAGACCATCCTTCAATAACTAGACTGCAAGTAAACATTTCTGTTCAAATTGCAATCTGGCTTTATATACACATCCCACAGTACTAACACTTGGACAAGAAATAGAAAACTCTAAAGTGAGTTTTCCAGCACAATACAGGTATTAAAAACACATCATCAGGTCCTTCAGCAAAGAGATGGACAACAAAAACTGAACCACAAAAATTTCTCCACACATCCATATAGTCATGAAGAGGTAACGGTGCTTTTAGTTAAACATATCTGTCCACAAAATTCTAAGTAACGGTGTGCTTCTAGACAGGATTGAAAACACATTTCATACAATATGTGACTTGCTTGTTAAAGTACTTTCTGATAAGGCATATGAAAGGCTTTTTTTGCATTGGTACTATGTAAGGATCATTGAGTCTTAGCTCATCTCACACAAAAATGATGCATGTTTGCAATCCATTTCTGTAGTTGCTTTACCAAGTGCAAAAGTGGCTAAGGAACTGAGAGAATACAAATGAGACACTATCATTTGATCTACAGAATTTCCTTAAAATTCCAAATCTTGCTACAGGAGCTCTCATGCATACTTAACACTGCCATTGTTAGATAATTATAACTCTTATATAACTCATATAAACTCATATATAACTCATTATAAATAAGCACAGGCTAAAGTCTGACATATTGTTCAGTTTTCTGAGCACATATAAGTTTCAATGTTAAAATGGAAATATACTTGAAAACAATGATCAAATGAGCTGGATTTAAATCTAGGAATAGTTTGTTTTTCTGATGACTAGAGAAACCAATCTTTGTAGCTCCTAGTGGCTTGCAGAATCTCAATTTAAAACGTTATTTGAAATTGACATTAATACATCTCTTCAGAGTTAAAGATACAGACCCTTGGAGAAACTGGTCCATGTGAGACTGCATGTTAACTATATCTTTCTTTGATTTGATATCATGCCTGTAAATAATGTGTGCTGCTTTACCAGCAAATGATATTTGCGGAATGCTTTGAAAACTACCTTGATAGTTTTATTTCATTTTCCAGAGGGAAACTGGAGTTATGCTCATCTTTCAGAAGTCCATGACAGGTAGTTTGTAACATATTCAAAGGCCTGAAGTAAAGCATACTAATATCCCTTGGAAATACAGGCCAGGATCAGTGTTGAGGTGCTGTAATTTAATATGTTGTAGATAAGAAGTGCAACCCTCAAGTTTGTCAGTTAGTCACAGCCCCAACTTCTCACATTTAGGAGTTACAGATTCTCAAAATACCACTTAATTTAAGACAGGCAATCTCCAAAATGAGTCACTGCTAAAGGTTTAGTTGTATACAAGGATACACTCACTTCAAATTCATAACATGCCGCAGTTGCTACAGGAAAAGCCACAAAGGTATTATGACCTTTTAGACTAATAATAAATAATCATCTAAAAGTGTCCACCTTACAAACTCATGAAACCTATTTTGTGTACTACCAATATTTTTTTTCCTGCTATATCTCCTCCTGCACATACAGCAAATTCTTAGATGTGGTTTTATGGTAGCAGTGGTCTTTTGTCTACTGCTTTAGCTACTTAAAAAAAAAAAAAAAAAAAAAAAAAAAAAAAAAAAAAAAGTAATCTCCTCCACAAGTCTAATTTGTTTGCATTTTATTCATAGTACCTGTGATTTATGCAGATCTATCTATTTATTCATTCCACTTCATAATGAAGTTTGGCCTTGGTTGTGCCTCATATATTGGTGCCTTGAGTTTCTGAACTTAGATCTTAACATTTGAAATCGCACAGTAATTGTAATGATTTATGGACTGATAGTTCTTGTTATTCACAGTTTCATCGCATTTGGAGCTAGAAAGCATTTGTCCTACAGGTCTTTGTCATATATAATTTCTATCTATCCTGATGCAACTGCATTAACCCCAAAATTAGACTGGAAAAATACAACCTTCAAACGCCCAAACAGAATGCAACAGGCAAAGCAACAATAACCAAAATATAGCTGAGACCCACTTGGTGACAGATGATTATTTAGATGAGATATGCCCAAACATGCAGGATGGCAATCCAGGGCTTTGCTGGAAGGTAATTCTGTTAGATATGACTGGGAAAACCTATATTACAATCCCATCACTTGATGCTGAGCACGTGAGCAAGCTGAAGCAGGTGAAAAGAAAAAAAATAGAGAAAAGTTGCACTAGCTCTGTTGAAATTTTCAGAGCTTTTCTTCTTTCTTCTCAGCCATTATCTGTCTGCTCTATTTAATCAAGGCTGCATATAGTCCTGTTCAGTCAGGGTTGCTCAACATTTTTCCAAATAAATCTAGTACAATCAATGCAGCATTACTATTATGTGTTATATCTCCTGCACATCAAACTAGAATTCTTTTCATACCAAATAAACCAGAAGGTCTTTCAGTTCAACATTCTCAAATAGTAACGTACAAATACATTTTACAACTGATAGATTTTCTGACATGAGCAGAAGGTAGGTAAATTCCTGACATAATGGGAATGAAAATACAAGTTCCATCAAGGACTCACAAGTAAGTTCTCATATTCTCACAAACTATGAATGAAAAGTGGCATCCCACTTATTAACTGAAGTTCTCTTCTGGAAAAAAAGAACTTGTGGAAACACAACTAAAAAGTTTGTTTTTTACTGATTTAAGAATGAAGTCTGCTGAACACAATGCTGTGTTTTCTTACTCATAGCATCACATACTTATACTCTCAGACTTTTTATTTTTCATTTCTCTCTTCAGAATTTCAAATTATTTCTTGCACAATATCAAGAGTCAGGCTGTGAGCAGCCCAAAGGTAAGCTGTGATCAGACATGACTGTGCAGCTGTACAGTGCTGTAGCATAAACAGTCCTCACAGCAAGAGCTGTGTTTATACACATACTGTTAAATAGGTGGCTTTAGCATACACAGCACACAAATGCTAAAGTCAACTGATGGTACAGACAGTTGTATGAAGTAATTATTTATGTATTTACAAAAAAGAGTTATGGGAACATTTGTAGGTGTGGGATGTTTTAAAAAACAACTTGTGAGCATGCTGCAAGCACAAGTAACAGCCCCTAGGAAATCAAGGGCAGAGAAGAGATCATAGACATAAATACTGCCTCTCTCAAGGGGAGCTAAAAAGGAAACTATCTGGACTCCAAAGCAAGAAAGGAATTAAGAGAGTAAAGTTAGTTGGGAGTTTCAAAGTATTTTCAAGGTCAAGATCAAAATCTGAACTCATGCTTAGTTTAGGAAGGTAGTCATGAACAAAACTGAAGGTTGATAATATGTCTAGTCTAACAGATATGAAGGTCACTGAAGAAGCTGGACATTCTCACTGCATGCTAATTGCACCGCATTTGAAAAAATCATTGGCAAAAAACCATCACAAATACATATGTAAAGGAGAACTCTTATTTGCTAGTCCTTTTCTACTTTATTATTCTTACCAGCATAGGTGTAATTGAGAAGCTATAATTTTGCCTGATTTTTCCAACTGTATCAGAGATCTGGCAATTTTTTTTTTTCAATAAAATGAAATCAAGTCACCCACAGAATTCTCATTTAGAAGTCTTATTTAGAAATGTACACACTGACATCAATTTTTTAATTATTTTTTTATGCTTTATTAACAGCTTTTTGTTATTTTTTAAACATATTTTTCTTCCTTTGCAGTACCCTACATTGAAGGACAAATGCCATATTTAACCTTGAGGTACCTGTTCCTGTTGGATTGTGTTATAACCTTATTATTTAAAAGCAATTCTTTGTATTTAATATCTTACCGTAGCATGGTACATAGTTATGGATTAGAGTGCATTTGCTAGGAGGAAAAGGATAATGTGGTGGTGAATCAGAAATGCTAGCTGATTGGGTCACCATTTCCCTTCTAGCTTCTTGGCCAGAAAACTATCTTTGTAACCCTCCCCCCCCCACCTTTCTTTATTTCAAAGGATAAACATCCATGTGCTTACTTTAAAATTACACTGTAATAGCTGAAGAAGGGTTAGCAGATGATGTTAGATTCAGTTTCTCTCATTCATGGTAAATACTAAGATACAGTTACAGTATGTGCTTAGAGCATAATCCTATTTTTAAAGTATAAATGAAACATAATGCTGTACTACATATTCTACATATATATACTACATATTCTGGAGCTCCATCCATGTTGCAGGTAAGAAAAAATCTTTTTGTCTACCAGCGCAGGAAGCTGTCTGCTTCTGGTTTCTAAATTCATGAACTGGACCACCTGTAATTCAGCTTGCCAATCACTTGACTAAAAAGCCAAGATCTTTTCTGACATACAGTCTATTCTAACCAAATAACCCAGAAAACTACTTAGGTAATGCCAGTTCCAGTTGAATAATACAGTGGATAATCTGTGTCTACATGTCAGTGGCAATCACATGCCCTGTCTGCAATGCTGCCTATGTACAAAGAGCTGGGCTAGGGCAGGCAAACCCCTTAGGCTGCACGCCTGGTGCATCCCTTCTGAAATGGGCAATGACTGTAAGACCACCTTGGGAAAAAAAAATTCAAAAATAACCAACAGCAAATGCATCACAACAACATTGTTATTTGGGGTCAGCATTTCTTTAACAATTCTCAGACAGCATTACGATGGTGGGGGTGCAGTCAGTAGCATTAAAATACACCACAACCACAGCATGATGCTAGAGAAAAAAGATTATGGGAGAAATGGCAGCTCTGTCAGAGAGTTAAACACTTCTTTTTATCACAGTCATGAATAAAGACTGAACCTAACCACATTTCACAGACTTGTTAAGTCTTAAAGGGAATGAGCAGCTACCATTTCTTTTAAATTCACTCTGAAATTGTTATTGTGAAAGCATTCCAACTAATAGCTGTGCAGCACAGCTGTTTATCAGATTCCTATTTTTACTTCTTGACTTTTGACTGTGACTATGTATAGGAGTTTCTTCATCCTGTAAAGCACTTTTTAACAAGAAATATTAATGTACCATTATATATAGCATCCTCACTCCTTATTCAGCAAGGATAGCTGTTATATAAAACAGAAAACATCTGCTTAACAGTGGGATAATTTCTCTTCAACCCAACAGATTAGAAATAGAAAATTAATGGCAGAGGTTAATGAAGATTGTACCAAGGAGAACTGAGTTTTTTGCAAGTATATTTCAGAGGCAAAACAAACCCTAAAATTCAGCACTTATTAAAAACAAAACCAACCAACCAACCAACCAAACAAAAAAATTAGTTAGAAGAGTTTCTATTAAGAAATCTCTACTGACTACACTGATATCTTAGGCTCTGTAATTCCTATGAGTATAATGATTCACTCCTAACTCAGGAGTTATAATCAGGTCAGGGCATTTTCTTGTTTTCCCTGCTCCCAGATATTTTGCCTTTATTGGGATTTCTGCCAATATTGTCAACTAGAGTAGCTGATTTTTATGTTGGTGCACTGAATTACCATGATGTGGACAGCTGTCTCCTTGGTAATTTTATGTAACATGAATCTCTAATTTCCCCTCTTTGCTTTCAACTTCTTTGGCTCTGTAAGAAGAGCTCTGATTGCAAGATGCCTGTCACAGCATGCTCTCTATGAAAAACAAACACTACTCTGAAATGCTCCTTAAGCTTCACTGTATTTGCCTCATCTTAGCTCAAAGATAAAAAATCTTCTCCTGCTTGCAGTGAGATCTAGTGAGTTGGTTTTCCTGTTACAAAGGCAGACACTTTCACATAAACCAAGTGCCCTCATTACGTTTATTGGGCAGTTAAGTGTTAATTTTAGAGCCCTCCTAACTATTACGATAGCTGATACCAGTAGAAAAGTAAGTCATAGTAATGTCAGAGCTCTTTCCTTAGTCCTTTCTTTTATTGTGCCAGTCACAGGATGACAGAATATCATTTCTGAAGCTGTGACACAAATCTGGCAACCCACTCCATTCTGACACAAATTAAGGGCCAGAAGTCACACAATGATCCAGACACAAATTCCCTCCATAGAAATACCCTCACTCTCTCAAACAATCAGGAGAGTATAGGAAAATAAAAAAGAGAGAAAAGAATTGTCCTTTTCCAGCTCCAGAATGCTTCAGAGCATCGCACTTCTGAAAACAATCTGTAGATTAGCAGAAGCATAAAAAAGAATAACACTGAATTGAAGAGAAAGTACCTTAGCATTTTCCCAAAATCAAAATATCTTGCAATTATGAACCCTCAAATGGAAAACTGGATGTTTTGATATGCAATCTGATATCCAACAGTTCCTCTCCTTTAGAGCATACAAATCACAATTTAATCAACTAATTATCATACAACTCAGACTCCACATAGAGACATATCCAAATGTCTTTCCATTCACAGGGCACAGAAAAGAATGTTAAAGATGTGCTTTATTTGCAGATCTCTGGCACGGGTCTTTTTTACAATGATGTGAATACATTCCAGTATGGGGGTAGGTCAGAGTAATGACATGCTGACTGCCAGTGGGGCCTGTGGAAAGAGCTGCTTGCAATCTTCCCAAAAAAAGAGAATTGAAAGCTAATTTTAAAGACAGATGTACAGGAGCTCCACCCCCAACAGAATATGTAATCAGTGATATTTGATTCCCAATGAAAAAAATTAGCATGTGAATAAAGAAGAGTTTTTATATCAATTGTATTATGATAAAAACAGTTTTTGCTTTTATAGTTTTCAAAGTGCCATTCCAATCTCCCTTTATCATCACTGTTTTTCTTCATGTGTAACACTACTGAAGAGTGGTAGAGGATGTCTTTCATTTTCTAAGCTGTTCTTTGGTGTGTGATTGGTATGAGACTCAAGTACAGCCTTTTTCTTCATAAGAGAAATGTTTGCTTTCTGTTAAAGTATTAGGGGAGTGAGGGATGGACTTTATAACATTTCATTCCAAAGAGGACACATCTTCTGGGACATTTTTGGACCATCAATCAAGATAACCAGACAAAGGAACAGCTATTGAAACAGTGCTATTGTTCTTCCTGATATATCAAAGCAGTTTTTCTGGATGAGAGGAATTCAAGCACAGTAGACCATGCAGAATTAGATCCAAATCCTTAAACATGGAAGGAGCATTTTGGCTGGATCACTTGTTGCTTCCAATGGCTATGTAGAGAGGATTTTAATTTGAAGACCTAAGGCTTTAAGCAGAGCTATAAGAATATTCCTGGAGAAGTACTGCAGCACTGCTGCTTGAGAGCAGGACATAGCAGAAAAAAAAAAAAAAACAAAAACTTTAAAAGCACAAAGCAGAAAAAGAGGGAAGATGCTGAGAGCTCCTGTTCCACCTCACTATCTGAAATCACTTGATTTAGGCTGCAACATATAATGATCACAGACAAAAGTAACACAAATAACACATTTTTTAAGTAAAATCAGCAAATTGGTGTTAATAATGTGCACAGATTCAGGTGAACATTTGCCAGCCACTTTACATGGTAAGGTTAAAATAATGTCCTACTGCAAGAACCTGAGAGAAACAACTGACCTAGCAGACAGGTGACTGCATATTAAACCAGCACAATGCTGGTTCACCATGGTACTGTACAGTATTGTTAGTGCAGACTGGCATCTCCACGTTCAGAGAACGCTTCTGCCTGGCCACAACATGATGAGTTATCCAATCCACATCACTATTAACAGTGTGATTAGGTTTAGGGGATCTAATACGAGACAACCTAAGTAACTAATTTCACAGGATGAAATGATAAGAAAAAAGATTTGATATGCACTTAGGAGCATTGCTAGTACAGCCTATGTTATTTGTATAGATCTGCACCATTTATATTATGAAAGTATTAAGATCTCATTTTTACTGCAATTGTACCAGGAACATAAAATCAGTGTAACAGCTGCATTGTGCTTGGAGCCACACAAATACATGTCAAAAGTGCTGCCTGTAATATGGGGAGTGTACATGGATATGTACAAATAATCAAGACAGCATGCAAGCAGGATGAAAATTATGAAAGGAACACATGAGAGATCAGCGTCTGGCTGAAATTATTTTGAAATCAAGAATATACTTCTTTATATAGAAGTATATATATAGAAGTATATATTGGGGGTTGGACTCGATGATCTCTAGAGGTCCCTTCCAACCCCTACAATTCTGTGATTCTGTGATACACAAAGTTAATTCCAAAAACAACTTGGTTTCATAATATAAGTATTGGATAACATTTCATTCTGAATAAAACAACCCATAAGAAAATCCTGCAATATCACTTGAAAATTGTCATCATAAATATTTGGTTTATGTCTCTCCAGCTTAACTCAGACACATTTATTTTATCTTTCAGAATGTGTATATAATAACAGTGGCCAGTAGGCTTCAAGAAAAATTGTTGTTATCGCACCAGGATCAACAGTATATTGACTACCAACAGCCCTGTGTTCCCTTCATGCAGAGCTTGCACAAGTAATTCTCTTGACCTTAATATAGAAAGGTTGAGGTTTAGAAAGTAATCAGAAAATAGAAGGATCACAATGCAGATTAGATAACCTCAAAAAAAATACAGAAACAGCAGTTTGTTAAAAACTTGATGCTTTTTTCCAGCAGGCAAAAAGATCATTGAATAGTAAGGGCAAAATATGTCACTCATTCAGCAATATGAGAGTATACCTGAGCTTTACGGAACAAAAATTCTAATAGGTCTTAATTTGCAACCAAAATTCCACTTAAAGGGAATACCATATTAACAGATGTTCATTCAGGACCACATCTCTTCACAAACAGTGACAAGAATCATTAGATTCACTGAGTTGGTGATATCTGCTTTAGCAAATACTGCAACTTCAAGAGTACAGTCAATTGCAAATGTTCTTTCTTCCTCTTAATTTCTAAGGCACATTGGTAATTGAAATCAAGTAATAAAACAACATACCTCAAATGCATTTATCAACATTTATAATTTTTTCATATGGTTTAAGTAATTTAAAATGTGGGGGAAAAAAAAGAAAAAGGATTTCTTGATTTTTTTACTTCTAAAACAAGAACTAAACACTACCAAATGTCTTAACATTTCATACAGCCAAATCTCCTCTTGGTGCTACTAATTATGTTAAACTGAAAAAAGAAAGGACTGTATGGGTAGCCCAGGAAAAACTGGAAGTAAAGACAAGCTTGTCAAGAGAAGACCACCTCTCCCCTCTGATGGAGCACTCACTTGAGCTTGGCAACATGGCAGTCCCTGTGATTGTTGCTTTCACTTGGCACTTGTGCAAGGTCTTCACACTTCTCATTTTCAAACACTGTGGACAAGACAACGGATTGCTTTGCTCACAGAGGTCTGTTTCTCTGTGATAAACTTCTATCTCATCCATAACTAGATAGGTAGGATACACTCATCTTCAAAGCTGTCACCAGAAGGGAACTCTATCAATGGCTTCAGCTTTCATACATTACAGATAAACTTTCCATCTTAATCAGTGCCCTTTGTGACTTTTCAAGCTATCATAACCATCAAATGCCTAATATACTCCTAGATACAGGGTGCTCCAAATTAGATTCCAGTTACCCAGTCAAGCTTCAAGGCCTCTATTTACTGCAAATGTGACAGCTAATCAGATATAAGAGGAGTCTGAAAAAGTATAGGGAAGAAATTTCCCTACCCACCTCTGTCCTGCCAGGCTGCTTGCCACAGTGATGTATTTTAAAACTTCCATAAATCTCAAACAGGAAAAGAAAGAAAGTCTTATGCATTACCAAGTCAGCTTGAGTGATAACATAAATATATATCATAGAATGTCTGCCACTACATGACTATTTACAGATGTCAGATTTCATTTATTATTAAAATAAAAACAAACAAACAAACAAACAAACAACAAAAAAAAAAAACAACACACACACACACACACAAAAAAAAAACCCACCCTCAAAACCAAATGTTTTAAAGTCTTCTTGGTTATTTTACAATAAATGACTGATTTCTAAACTGTAAGGTGGAGCTATTCTTTCTAATCCTTTTATGCAGACTTCTGTCATAAATGCTATTAGATGGTATTCACAATGACGACATTATTGCCTGAATTACTTCTTCTGGTGTGTAGTCTAAAAGACCAACAAAGTGTTGGTGAGGCCATATAGAGAACAACAGCAAAAGAAAAAATTCCCCATTGATTTTGCATGAAAGAAAACAACACATCAAGGAAGATAAAAAGTAGATTTTCCTGATATTCTCAAAGTAGAAAATGTATATTAAGGCTTTATTAATAGTCAGATATCAATCAAACATCCATAACTCATTTTTAAGAAAATTTAAATCATGTTCCTTATTTATTGGAATGAGAGGATATTTTTTTTTTTTTAATTAGTAACTTTATTTATAGTGCTGTTGTCCTTTCTGAGTTAAAGCTGCAGATTATTCTGCTTTTGTATTTTTTCATTTCATTCACTTTGTCCATTTTCTTCCCTTTGTGTTAGCTGCATTAATGACACTTAATTCAGGCACTCACACATAATTACAGAATTATTTCTGAATATGCAATCTCCAGGTACAAGTAAAAATCCAATTGCAAAAGCCACACACCTGCATTGATGTAAATTCACTTCTAAAATGTGACTTTCCCCCCCTCTCCAATCTGCAGTCATCAGCAAATCAAGAATCTCATAATAGTTCTACAGAAGTTTTTAGAATTACAGAATCACTAAGGCTGGAAATGACCTCCAAGATCATTCAGTCCAGCAATCCACCTATCACCAATACCAATACCAATACCATTAAAACATGCCCCTTAATACAACATCTAAACATTCCTTGAATAACTCTAGAGAGAGTGATTCAACCACCTCCCCAGGCAGTCCATTCCAGTGCCTGACTGCTATTTTGGAGAATAAACTTTTCCTAATGTTCAATCTCAATCTCCCCGGAGCAACTTGAGGCCATTCTCTCTAGTCCTATCACTAGTTACACAGAAGAAGCTGAGCCCCACACCTTGTCATCCTTCCTTTCAGGTAGTTGTAGAGAGTAGTAAGTTCTCCCCCAAGCCTCCTCTTCTCCAGGCTATGTAATCCTAGTTCCCTCAGCTGCTCCTCCACACGTCCTGGAAACTTATGTCAGACCTCTCACCAGCTCCTTCACTGGACATGTTCCAGGGCCTTGATGTTTTTCTTGTAGTGAGGGGCCCAAAACTGTACACAGTACTCAAGGTGTGGCCTCACCAGTAAAGGGGATGATTACTTCCTTGCTCCTGATGGAAACTCTATTTCTGATACATGTCAGGATGCCATTGGCTTCCTTGGCCACCTGGGCACACTGCTGGCTTACAGTTAACTGAATACTAACCAAAAACATCAGATCCATTTCCTTCACGCAGTCTTTCAGCCACTCTGCCCCAACCCTATAGCTTTGCCTGTGGTTGTTGCGGCCAAAATGCAGGACTCAGCACTTGGAATTGCTGAATTTCACCCCATTGGTCTCGGCCCAGTGATCCAGCCTGTCCATATCTCTCTGGAGGGTATTCCTACCCCCAGGCAGATTGACACTTTCTCCCAGCTTGGTGTCATCTGCAAACTTATTAAGGGTGCACCCAATATCCTTATCCAGGTCATCAGTAAATATACTGAACAAGATAGAACCTAATACCAACCCCTGGGGAACACCACTAGTTATCACGTATTGACTTCATTATATGTGATTATGATTAAAGAGTAATTTTATTTTATGAACGAATAGCTAAAACATCTGGGAAATCTACACCGCTGTCATCCTTAACTGACATTTAGTACCTTCACACATATGCCAACATTATACAAAGGTGCACTTCATACTTTACTTTAAAACGTAAATGCTGAACACATCCCAGTTTTGATCTCTGCTCATTTCTCATCTTTTAAATCACAAGCCCACCTGATGACTATCCTCCTGGCTGACATGCACATGATTCATGATGGTGCTCTCAGGAGGTCATCAGAAAGGTAGGCATTTCACAAGAGTGGTGCAGAGCAGTAGTCAGCCATTACATACTCCCATCTACATACAAGCTAATTTGATTAAAGGTAGAAGATCAGTCAAACTCTATTGCCTCCGAATGATTAATTACCTCAGCACTTTCAGAATTAATTATTAGTACACAGGCATGGGGATAGGAAAACCCAATATAGCACAAGTAGAGGCACCCAGTGGGCAGATTTACTACACTGGGATCTATTTTAGACCAGAATATATTATCCTTAACTAATGACAGCACCTTACATTTTTCTCAAATTATAACTAAGTGTTATAGTGAGATTACAATTTAGCAATGATGAAATTGACATATTACTCTTAGATTTCATCCTTACTGTGAAATGAAAAGCGCACACAAAAGCAATAAAAAAATCAAAACAATAAAATAAGAATTATATCAGTTTTTGAACTGGGAACAAACTGCTTAAAATGCTGAAATTTTATTTTTTCTTGTGCCTCAGTACATGGTCCCAAGTCCAGCTGCCAGAGCCAAGTTACTGATGAAGTTTAAAGAGTGTATTTCAGCAACTTCAGTATTTCTGATTATCAGACAAGTCAGTATGGTCAAAAATGCTGCCATTTTCACCAGGGAAAGCTTCCTATCACAAGCTGTCTGCAGCACCGGCCCCATCTTAATAACAACATCAGGGAGATTTACTGGATCGTGCACATCATTATGAAGGCAAGCTTCCCACAGGGCCACCAGCTTGGCTCAAACAGCCCATGTGGTCACCAGCAGCACACTGTGGTCCGCAGCCAGGAGCTGGAAGCAGAGGGTAGAGCTGAACTGAGATTGCCAACATTTGCTAACAACTTTTGTACTGTGAACAAAGAAAAGAGGACCTCCTGGATAACAGGGTACATTTGCTGCTGTTACACAGGACATTCTGTTTGCTCCTTTCATAAATTTGTCAAGCTTCTGTTTAAATCCAAGCAGCACTGTCTTTCTCTGTTTCTCTGCTTACTGCTTTCAAGTATGAAATCTCAAAATGTCTGGCCTATCTTGGCTTACTGACAGCACCAACTGATCTGTCCATAGAGCAAACTGGTACTTTATTCTGCCACCATAATCTCTTTCCCCGTTCTCTATTGCTTGAGAACAGCACTGGTTCCCAGCCAGCTTTTACACTGCAGTTTAAACAAACTAATATTAATTCCTTTTCCTGTGCCTAGCTGTTCCATTCCCTTGTCATTACTAAATCATTCTTCATACCTGTTTCTCAAGGGAGTTTTCCTTTATCCAACTTAGAAAGTCATTCTGTTTATTATATCCCAGTTGTGGTATCATCATTGCCTTGGTTGATTTTATTTTTGTTTTTCACTTTTGCTTTCTTTTTCTTGTATTAGGAATAAACTGGGATTTATTTATTTATTTCACATTGCATTTGGTACTGGTGATTTATAGTTTATCTTTGTAATACTCTGTTGGTTTTCTCTTTATGTCATTTTCTGCTGGAGATTTATATACCAGTTACATACACCAGTTCCTATGAGAAAGACTTTCAGCTATTAGATTTCATCCCGCTGCTACTACTGCAAATCCTCAGCAAAATCCAGTTCTTATGTCATATACACCCCCTTCTCCAAATTTTTAGTCATGCTTGGCTTTGAAATAGTAAAATATTTCATTGACATGTTCCTACCTTTTACTGACAATTTCATTAACAAAGATAATGAAGAAGATTTTTCAAATCTTGCATTAATATGTTTTTTTCCTTAATTACTAATGCTCTACCTTAATGTCATAATAACTATTATTAGGTCTTAAATCTATATAAATTAAATCTACATTTGTTCCCCAATATAGAAAATGTGAAATGAGATAATAGAGCTAATCTAGTACCATACTGGGGAGATTCATGATACCATTTACACTCTTCCGTTTATGCATATCTGGATCTCTTTCTTGCAAATATGTCCCAATGGAGAAGCCATATCATAAACCATCACCACTTGCTCAGGAACACAGATTTTTCCTGAAGCATTGTCTCTTGGGATTACAGAAAAATCAGTACATACACCACTATCAGTTTTGATACCCTTGGAGAAATATTATCTCCACACCACCATATGAAGACACAGAACCTGCTTTAAACTTTTAGTTCCATTATCATAATTCCATTATCATAATTCTTCATCAGCATTCACATTACCAACCTTTACAAAAAATAAAGCAAGGTAAAAGAATTCTTATGTTTTGGAGGAAAAACATCTATGCCATCTTTAATAATCAACGTACATCTTTGCTGGAGACCTCATCCATGCTTTTCTGCCACTAGTTGCTGCCATTAACATAAGCAAGAAATACTAAAAAGGACTGAAAACTATGGTTTATGTACTGTAAGCATAATGTTATGTAGTGTCAATTAAATTGTTACAAAAAGATATGTTAGACAAAAAAATCTTCACAAAAAAGAAATGCTAATTAAACAGCAATTTCAAGTTTGAAACTAAGCTATCAGATAATTAGACAGGTGATTAAACTTTCTTCGGTTTTCACAACTGAAAAGACATCAGGTGCCTGTACAGTGATATGTGTCAATGAGATTCAGATGTATTGCTTTTAGGCCAACAATTTAGAAGAGTTGTGAACCCTATTTCTCCTGAAATTGCAACATGCTGGCAAGTCCAAAACCCAAGCCTCTTTTTAAATAGCCAGACAGTCTCCACATTCCTATGCTAACAATTCCCATGCACCACATTCTTTGCATGAGATGACCCAAATGCTCATTTTATGTATGTTCTGCTCAATTCAGTAAAGCATAAATAAGAGTTGCAAAGAATAAAAGGAAGAGGGAGTTGGAAAGGAAGTTTAGATCATGTATATGCATAGAAAAGACAGCAAATAATACATACTTGAAACGTGCTTTCTTCTGGGATATCTATGTAGCCCCTTCAATTTTTCACAAAATGAAACTCTAAGTTGACTAACTAGAACATTCTTATGTGAACATTACATCCTCAAATACGTGAACACAAACAGAAGCAAATAAACTTCAAAATTTCTGCTTGTTCTTGTCAGCTGTCTCTCAGCTCAGAAAAAAAAAATAAAATTCTGGCATTACTTCAGGAATCATGTAACTTCACAAAATTTTTAAAGTCTTAACATGAGGATCCCCAATTAATAGTTAATGAGCTGGAAGTAAAACAGAGAGAGGACCTCATTCATGCAGACAAGTCCCTCAGATTTCAGTCTCTAGTAGCACAAGGCAAGGACAGCAGCATGATTTCCAAAAGCCAGGATGATTTTGTCAGAGGCAGCTTTGAGTCAGAGGTAATACTCTCTGTTGGATGCTGTGTTCACCACCGCCAAGATACACTTCACCGAGCTATTTCAACTGCATTGGAATTGCTAATTCATCCTTCAAATAAAGCAGCTGTAATACACCTTTTGGGTCAGGTTCTGCCCAGAATAGATGTATTTCCAAATCACTTGTTAGGTCTATAACAAGGCCTTAGAGGCTTCCATACTTACAGGTGTCTTTTTTGTCAACGGCACAGTTCAATTTAACCTAGATAAAGAGTCCCTGGATAATTAGCAGTTGCCCAAAGTGCATTAGAGTTTCTATGAGGTCAAGGCAGAGAAAGCAACACCAGTACCTGAGCAAACCTTGATTTTTCACATTTTCAATGTCACAAAAAGCTAGTGATAACAGCTGAATTAAGTCATTTGGCAGACTTCTTTGAGATATTTATCACATATCATAGTTACTCTCAAAAGAGAAATCAAGAAACCCTTATTTCTGAAGACTGCTGTGCCATCCAAAAGTTCTTTCTGTGAAAGCAAGCTAGTGTATGCAGTAATATTGGATGTGAAACCATACAGGAGAGCATAAACTCCCTCACAATAACGTTTTCAACTGCACAAGCAACAGTGTCAACATCTTCAGAAAGTGCCTATGTGTACAGCACCTCCGATTTACAAAAATATCAGGCAATATATAAACTCTTTACAGCTCAAAACTATTTCTTTCCAAGTGAACAAACTTACCCTGCATTGTTAGTAATACAGGCCTTTCTGGCTATGTTCAAACCAATATTCAGTTTTGATCACTGCCTCAAAAAGAAGCCTTCTTCTGCTATTCATGGAATTTAATGACCAATCATGACCAGAGTTTGTCACTTACTGGACTCGGGGTCTGAATTTCCGTCTCCTTCCGTCCGGCTGTTGGGTGATGCTTGCTCATAGTACTCCTCTTGAGGGAAGCAGAGGGGCAGCGGGTGTGATGTGCTGGCACCACTGCTGGGCTCATGGTCTCCAAGTCCACTGTCATTGCAGCTTTCCTGGGATCCATCTGGTAGGTGAAACGTGACACGGCGCTGAGGCTACAAGGAAGGAAGAAAATTATATGGTTTCCACTACAGTACCAGTAATTGCTTAATGCAACCAATTTAGGAAATGTATTATTTCAGTTATCTGCTGAAGACTCATTATCTACAGTTCTGCACAATTTCAGGCTTTCGTGAACAGACAGCCTGCTTTCAAAACCGCTTCTCCTGACAGCACTGCTTTTTTCTACTTTATAGAAAAGTAAGCCCTGATGCAAAATGAAAGACACCACAAGCTAAAGAGATTCTGTCAGACTTCACAAGTCTTTGGATGCCTTTTGTGTATTGACTTGGAGATTTTAATCAGTTTTTGAGGCTCAGTTTATTTCACTGCTCAGTTTTCTAGTTTTCAGAAAACGTTTTCTTTCCCATTAGAAGCTACTTCACACTTTTGGGCCTAAAGAAATGTGACACACTTCTAGTGTTGTATTCTTCCAAGTCAGAGAAAGAACAAACAATAAGATGCCTTATGTATTGAAAACAATTTTAATAGATTTTGCATATCCATTTAACTAACGAAATGAAAGCAGATTCCACTACTCTGCTTCAGACATTTCATTACAACCCTTTGATTTCCATTATAACATAGATCTGTGTCTCAACAGTAAAAGAATGGAAGCTGGAAAACAGAGGAAGGAGCACGGCTAATGGCTTGAAGGAAGGGCCAGGCAAATAAAAGACTTCATGCATCAGGCCCAGGACAACATTTTTTACTGAAATGTAAATTCACCACAGTATAGAAAGAAAATGTAGAAGCAAAAAATAAGCACATCTGCTAGCAGTGTCTTGACAACTTGCAACACTAACATTATAAAAGAAAACCACAGAAATAACCAAACAACAACCTGAAACGCTCTTAACTTCATAATAAAAACTTCATTTCAAAGGCAAATAATCAAAATTTCATCTGAAAGGCAAAGTAAACCTGTCCAATTCCAGAATTACTGAAGATAGTATATTTCATGCAATGATGAAAAAAATAAAGTAGTATACACAACCCTGAGGTATTTGGTCACTTATAGGTCACAGTGTTGGATGCAATGAAGTATATGAAATCATTGCTATAAAGTGAAGTTCCTGTTTTTTTTCCAAAATGCCTTCCCCTGTGACATTACTATGTATGCCTAGAGACAGCTGCTGCACAGTGTGGTACAGCCAGGATCAGCTTCATTTATGCAATTCTTCACAGATGTGAGTCAAAACTGTTCTTAGAAGTGACCAATAAGAATTCAGTGCTTTCCCAGAAAACCTGTTCAAGTGCTTCACCATTGCTAATAGATAGGCTTTCTTCTCATGTCAGATCTGACTCTTCCGTTTTACAAAACAAATCACTGCTTACATCTCATCCATCATGCTCTGCTTATCCCCACTCACCATTTGGCACTTTAGCCTATTTGAGAATAAACAGATCTTATTATTTCAATCTATCTTGTGTTTTCTGATATTTCTAGCATGCTCACACATGATTCCTTGTGTACTGCTTAAAACTTGTTACAGAGATTCAGTGGACGTCTTCAAAGCACAGAGAAGAGATGAAGGATTATTGCACATCTCCTGTAGGTTCCAGTGCCACTTTGTCTTTTTGTTTTTTAACAGTAGATCCCTTGCCAACTGATAACTCTGTCCCAAGTTAGGGGGAGGACTAGGGTTAGGGTCCAGTTCCATCTCTAATGGACCTTTGCCAGTTGTCTCCTTTCTGGTGTATGATTAATTTCGGCATTCTTTTTTTCCAGATTATTTCCTGGTCAATCAAGTACACTTTATGTTTCAGTCCTGCTTTCCGAAGCAGCTCTGTACATTTACAAAATTTCTAGTGTTAGATTCTCTCTCATTTGGCAGCTGAGGGAAACTGGAATAGATCAAGCCAAGAAATCTGGAAACCTGAGCATAGAACTATTCCTCATCACACAGGATGGAAAGGGGTGGGAAGATCACTCCTGGGACCGTGGGAGAAGTCTTAGAACCCACTCCAAATAAATTGGTGTAATCAGAATAATATTATTTAACTCTTTGGAAATAACTAGTTAATATATAACTTATGAAAGTTTATAAGTTATAAAACTCACAAGAAAAAAAAAAACACAACACATCCTATTCTACTTCTTCTGTGAGGCAATTGCCTCTCAGAGGCCTACGCATGCCAGCAACCTGTCTACTAAAAAGTTAATGCTTTGTGGAGTTGATTCAGGAAAAATATCCCTGTTTAGATTTACCCCCTGCAAACAAAACTGCACCTGCCCTTATGTACATGTAAACTACCACATGTAAGAATTGATCATACAGTTGCTTTCGTCTTAAACGAGTCTGCTATTACAATATCTATGAGAAATCCAAGTGTCTCTCAAATTAGCACAAAAACTTCAGAACTGCAAATATTTTTTTGTATAAATTGAGATGTTCATTTGAGAAAGATATAAAGCAGATGATTTAAAACAAAATGGAATCAACTAAAAGCTCATCACTTACGATCTGACAGTGTCCCTGCCTAAGTCTCACCTGACAACAGTGAGACAGAGCAGAGCACTTCTGAAACAATTCATCAAGATGAAAAGAACATTTGTTTCAATACTTAGAAGTGCTGCCATTCACTTATTTCATGCAGACATCAGACAATGATCTGGAACAAGTCATCCTAATAAAACTTTGCCAAAAGCTGGGACTTATCTTCTGTCACATTTATTTTGGAAATTTCCTCCGTGAGGCATTAAAATTTCAATCAATAAGATTATAAAATATCCTCAGCCTCCAGCTGCTTTCTTATTTATTTCCAAAGGGAGTTAACACCAATAGCAGTGGAATAACGAGGATTATGGTTTATTTTATTTATTTGAATGACAGTTACTATATTTTCTCCAAAAAAAGGACAAATGCGAACAAAACCTTTATACATCCTTACTGCATTTTAAAAACTGAGGAACTTGTAATACGGTCAGACCAACAAGTTAAAAAGAGGTAAGAATCACAGAATCACAGAATTATAGGGGTTGGAAGGGACCTCTAGAGATCATCGAGTCCAACCCCCCTGCCAAAGCAGGCTCCCTACACCACATCGCACAGGTAGGCGTCCAGGAGGGTCTTGAATATCTCCAGAGAAGGAGACTCCACCACCTCCCTGGGCAGCCTGTTCCAGTGCTCCGTCACCCTCACTGTAAAGAAGTTCTTGCACACATTCGTGTGGAACTTCCTATGCTGAAGTTTCAGCCCATTTCCCCTAGTCCTGTCCCCATGCACTACTGAAAAGAGACCAGCCTCGCCACTATGGCTCCCGCACTTCAGGTATTTATAAACCTGGATCAAGTCCCCTCTCAGCCTTCTTTTCTCAAGGCTAAACAGACCCAGTTCCCTAAGTCTCTCCTCATAGGGGAGATGTTCCAGGCCCTTCACCATCTTTGTGGCACTCCGCTGGACTCTTTCCAAGAGATCCCTGTCTTTTTTGTACTGGGGAGCCCAGAACTGGACACAGTATTCCAGATGAGGCCTCACCAGGGCATAGTAGAGGGGGAGGATCACCTCCCTCGACCTGCTGGCTACGCTCTTTTTAATGCACCCCAGAATGCCATTGGCTTTTTTGGCTACAAGGGCACACTGCTGGCTCATGGCCAACCTGTCATCCACCAGGACACCCAGGTCCCTCTCAGCAGAGCTCCTCTCCAGCAGGTCTTCCCCCAGCCTGTACTGGTGTATGCAATTATTTCTACCTAGATGCAAGACTCTACACTTGCTTTTGTTAAACCTCATCCGGTTTCTTGCTGCCCAGCTCTCCAGCCTGTCCAGGTCTCTCTGAATGGCCGCACAGCCTTCAGGTGTGTCAGCCAATCCCCCCAGCTTTGTGTCATCTGCAAACTTGCTTAGGGTTGTCACTATCCCCTCATCAAGGTCGTTGATGAAGATGTTGAACAAGACTGGACCCAGCACAGACCCCTGGGGGACACCGCTAGTCACAGGCCTCCAGCCAGACACCGCACTGCCAACGACAACCCTCTGCACTCTGCCAGTCAGCCAATTCTCGATCCACTTCACCATCCACTCATCTATCCCATACTTCCTCAGCTTTGTTATAAGGATGTCATGGGGGACCATATCGAAAGCCTTACTGAAATCAAGGTAGACTACATCTACCACTCTCCCCCCGTCCACCCAGCGAGTGACATCTTCATAAAAGGCCACCAGGTTGGTCGAGCACGACCTCCCCTTGGTGAACCCATGCTGAGTACTCCTGATAACCTCCTTTTCTCCCAGTTGCCTGGAGATGGCATTCAGCACAAGCTGTTCCATCACCTTCCCTGGGACAGAGGTGAGGCTGACTGGCATATAATTACCCGGGTCATCCTTCTTGCCCTTTTTGAAGACCAGGGTGACATTGGCCATCCTCCAGTCTTCAGGCACCTCCCCAGTTCTCCAAGACCTCTGAAAAATTACAGAGAGCGGCTTAGCAAGAACCTCCGCCAGCTCTCTCAGCACCCACGGGTGCACCCCATCAGGTCCCATGGATTTATGGACATTAATGTTTCCTAAGCACTCACAGACCACCTCTTCCCTGACTAAAGGGAAATCTCCCATTCCCCAGATTCTCTCATCAACCACCGGGGTCTGGAATTCCTGGGGGAGAGCCCTTTCACTAAAGACAGAGGCAAAGAAGGCGTTCAGTATTTCCGCCTTCTCAGCATCCCCCGTTACCAGAACACCCCCCTCACTTAGTATGGGGCCCACATTCTCCCTAGCCTTCCTTTTGCTGTTAACGTACTTAAAAAAGCCTTTTTTATTATCCTTTATCTCCTTAGCTAGATTCAGCTCCAGGTGGGCTTTAGCCTTCCTGGTCGCATCTCGGCAGTCCCTGACTACATTCTTATATTGTTCCCAAGTGGCCAGACCCTTTTTCCACAAGAAAAAGTATCCAGAATTATATAATTTCTCTGGCACATCAAACAGTATTAAATTATTTTCATTGTTCTGAAGAGAAAATTTTGTTTCCAGAGACGTTATGAACCCAGTCACAAGTTCTGTCGGAAGTCTCATATGGCATCCCAAAATGAAATGCATTTTGTACAAACAGTCTGTGTCTGGAGGGATCAAATTATCTCAGAAAACCTCAAACTCCCATTATTGAAATTTATATGAAGACTGATCAAAGCCCCAAACTATTATGTGTTCAATCTTTCACTACAATAATTAGGCTGTGGCAGAGGGAAGAATAAAAAGATGAGTAAATAGCTTTGGATACTCTGAAGGGATGATTTCTGGAATTATACACCAGGGGTTAGCCAATTTATAATCAAAAACTGAAAAAAAAAGGTAATAGAAAAAGCAGCAGATATCAACTGAAGAACATTAAACTATTAACCTTATTATCTTCATTCATTGAAGCAAATTAATATCCTAAAATAAAGATCATAAAGAAAAAAATTACTGTTTAGTTTATGTTGAATCAATTATATTATTTAAATGATAATTCTAATTTAAAATAGTATTTATTTAGGAGATGTTCTAAGGTAGCATGAAAATAAAAGGACTACTTCAACCTTTTCCTCCACTCTAATGCAGGCAATGAATATGGAAGTACACAGAATATATATATTTTAAATATAAATATCTATTTTTGCTATTAGCATTCATTTTCTCTATTACTTACATCTTTTAAATGCTAGGAAAGTAGAAAATGGAAAACTTCAAATAACCTGACAACTGCCTTGAGTTATGACAACAACTTCTTGATGTTCTTAAACCAAAAGGTAACTTACAGTTCAAATCTTTATGCACTATTGCATTTTGTTCCATAACTGCTATATTTTGTTTCATATACTTTGACAGAGTTACATCAACACTCTCACCTTCCACTCGTAGCATAGAGGCCATTCAACAGTCATCAATTGTTAATTTTAATGAAGAGGATGTTACGAAACTGGAACTTCACAAACTTCCGACTGAGAACCTCAGTGAGGTATTTATTTTCAGAATCTAATCCTCCTTGTACAAGATTTTCCAGTAACATTTAGCAATTAAATTGATTTTTTTTCCTTCTCAACATAACAAAGAACTGAAAGAACAAATAAAATTGAAAATAACATTTAAAGCTTGTCAAACACTTTATTTTGCTTTTGAAAGGCAGTTATTGTATGCTAACTAGATGTCAAAATGAAAGCTGAAAGCATGCTTTTTAAAGTATAATACATGTAAGTCTTCAGTTTGACATGTGATTAAATAAAAATTACACACAAAAGTGGCACTAAAGTAGTGCTGTTGCTAAGGCTGAGAAATGGGGAAGTCTAAACTCTGATTTTTTTTTCAGTATGTTCTTCACTTTCCAGGTTATCATGCTCGATATTGCTATCTCGCATTATTTATTTCTAATAGAAAAAGTTGTATTAGTTACAATAACATAACAGATAATGAAGAAATATTTTTATAACATTTCACATCACTTTTGACTGCTGACCCAACAGCACAGATCTTTCAGAAATATTGATCAGATCTTGCTAGAATAGTGAATATTTATTTTAAAAATAATAGTATTGCTTGCCTCCTACTTTCCTTGTGTTTTTATTGAAATAGAGCAGAATTTATACTTTCATAAATGTACACAGCACTCTAGCTCTATTTTCACTCTGTTAATTTCAGTTGTGCTTCAGATAAATGTATTTCATCTGTAGGTATAGATTTATGGAATAACAAATTTTGTTCAAATGAATTACCGACTGTGCTTACTTTTGCATCATGCCAGTCAAGGCTAAGCCACTAAGTTCAAGCAGAATGGGTTATTAGAGCTTTATTAGACCTATTAGACCTAGAAGAAATCTCAAGGACTTTATTCAATTTTCATGCATGATTTTCTCCTATTCAGTTTTTCATTTAGAGATCGAAACTTTCTACAGCAATACACATGGATAGAACTTCACAGGCCATCATAAACATTCACTTGAAAATTTAAAATGTCCGTTCATAGTTTCTAACCAACAAATGGAGCTATTTTTAACAGTGTTTCTCAGAAAAAGGGATTTATATCTAATTTTGCTTCTTTGAAAGTGTACTGAAATCAGGAGAAAAACAAATACAGATACAAACTAAGGCATGCATCATTAAATACTCTACCACAAGTAGTTGTGCATCAGTTCAGCTGTACTTCATTCTACAAATTAAATCAAAGTTCTGCTGAACTTGTGCCTGCAGCAATGCTGTATGAGAATATTACCAGGTAGTTTATATGTGATACGTACCTGATGCACAATATTCATATATGTAGCTTTAGAAGATGTATTTCGCTCTGTGTTTTAAACAAATTAAAAATAAAAAGAGAAAGGAACACAGAAGGGAAGGAAAAAGAAAAAAAGGTAAAAGTACTCTAACAGAGATCAAGTGGCAACATAGAATATAGAATAATAGAATTACTCACGTTGGAAAAGACCTTGAAGATCATCAAGTCCAACCACAGCCTAACCATAGTACCCTAACTCTAACAATCCTCTGCTAAATCATATCTCTGAGCACCACATCCAAACAGCTCTTAAACACAAGCAGGGATGGTGGCTTTACCACTTCCCTGGGGAGCCTATTCCAGTGTTTAACTACCCTTTCTGTAAAGAAGTGTTTCCTGACATCCAATATAAGTTCTGAAATCTAAAGAGGTTGAGAATAAAGAGAAAGAAAGAAATCCATCTTCAATTTGTTCTGGAAAACAGCCAAATATTTTTGATTCCACAAGTTTTTAAAATACATTTCTAACAATTCTGACATCTTTCACAGTAGCCTTCAAAAGCCATGGGGACCCCTGTCACTCCTGGTCCCCAGAAGAAGTCAGTCCTTGCTGCACCCTGACAGTAAAATAACAGGCTTTCTGACTCATCTCTCTAACAAACCCCAACATGGAAGCTACCAAGAAAGCAATGGACCTTTTCTAAATGGAGAAGGAAAGAAGTGCATTGGCATGTCTGGTCTAGATCACTTCTATAGAAGTGATGCTTTGAAGGTGGCAGATTTTCCCCTACATCCATCAACACTGCTCTGATCTTCCTATGGTACAAGAGCACATGGCATTTCAGAGTGCTTTAACAACTGGAAAGTTATCTCAGTATATTTGTTACATTAGTATTTGTTATAGCAGTATGTCTATGTTGTTTTATATAACATATGAATTTTTGACTGGTAGGTTTTGTTCTGCTTCAGTGTTGTCATTATAAGTAGGATGGATGCTACGGAATATATGCCACAGTGAGCACTTCGTTATTTCAAATGCCTAAAATATTCATTTTAATCTCAAGTTGTTTTAATAAAAAATATTACATTTTAATTGATTAAAGCCAGAAATCTCCATTTTTTATGGCTAAATGATCAGGTTGGAAATGAATAAATTTTTAAATTGTTTAAAGTAGAATGCATGAAATATTAAAAATTACTAAAATGAATTGAGCTACATTCTACTAACATTCTTAAATGGATGTCTGAAATATGAATTTGTACATGATTAAAGTGTTATGAATTTATGTGTTGTATTGTACCACTGATACTATTCTTGGCTCTTACATAACTATGTCTCTGCAGTTGTCCTTTCAGATAATCAGAATAAATAATTGTCTTTCAGTATTCACTGCTTGCAGGATTTCAGTAAAACAAAATATACAGCCATTAGCCTTTCCCTGTTTCTTAAATCCTCCTGGTTCGTTTTTATATTCACTGCAGCCATTCTTTGTGCCTGTTAAGACTACTTATCTTTCTTCACACAGCAAAATACACAATGCAGCATATGTTAGTTTGCATAAAGAAATAATGCAGTCCTGGGCAGGGAGAAGAGAGGGATTCTGGCTGAAGCCTGAGGAAAACCCTTTCTTTCTTCAAGATGAAAGCAACCACCTGCAGCCCAAGAGCATGTAACCCACCTGTGCCTGCTATGCCTGAAGCTGTCCCTGCTCAGCACCAGCCCTGCCTTTAGACAAGAGGCTTGTCACCTTACAACATAACCAGAGTGTAACTATGGAAAGCAGCTGTAAGTCTGGGCCTGGTTTTGTGAGGTTCAGATGTCCCTCACCACAGGCCTGGTTTTGTAATGCTCAGAGCTGTGGGTTGCTTTTCTAGACAATAGTGTTTCTGGCCTAAGTGAAAAAAACATGAACTAAAGCCATACAAAGTAATGTGTAAGAAAACAGAAGTGACTCAAGAAGTCCAGAGAAATATACTAAAACAAAAAACATAACATCCCAAGGGGAAGTAGTAGAGCAATGCACACACACAAGGACTATGCAGCTGTGGTACATGGCCGAGGCCAGGGCTTCCTCACAAATCTGCAGGCTGCTGCCCACACAGAGCAGCAACACTGAGCACACCACTGTTCTACTTCAGAGCAAGCTAGTTCCAACCATTTACAGGATAATAACAAAAATAACATTACTGGCATACTCATAAATCACACAATCCTGAGGAACGGTACCCAAAGAACTGAGAAATGGAAAAGGATGCAAAGAAGAAGGACAAGGGCACAACAACAAACGCCACTTCTGGAACTCCTTGAGTGCATGCAGCAGCTACTTCTATTTCCTCACATGACACAACAAAAGATTTATACTTCTACCATCTTTACTTCAAAATTATTCAAATTTAATGTAAATCTTAGTAAGATCAAAAGGTAAATAACCAGAGGTAAATAAATGCTCTACTCAACTTGCTAAACTTGGAGTACCATGGCCAGTTCTAGGGTTCCTTCCAACCTTAATTAGTCTGTAATTCTGCAGTGCTGAGAAAATACTCTCCATACAAGCCCTACAGAACACGCAACCAATAAACCCACAATACTCTAAAAACTGTCACAGCACAGAGATGATCAAGAAAGATGAATGCCTGCTCCAGGTGGCCCAGAAAAGCACAGTGATCCTTCCTTGTAGCATAAAACCATTTAAAAACAGATGTAAGGCTCTGGGTCTACACTGTGTTCTTCCTGCTTAGGAGAAGGAAGTGAGATTGCTGAGAACAAAAGAGCACTCTGAAAGAAACCAGCAAGAAAAGAGGGCTTGTGGGGGTTGGGGGGGTGGGGGGGGGAGGGGGTGGCAGGAAATAGTAGTAGCATTAATATCAGCAGGGCTTACATAAAAGTCATGTGGGCAATGGGTGAACACAGTGGGCACAGGCATTTCCCCGCACACATGCTCCATATACATGCAGACAAACTCCTGTATCAGTAACACTACTGAATTCTCATGTAACTGCCCTGCTAGCTCTCCCTGAAGCTATCACTACACATGAATTCACTAGAATAAAGTAGTCGTTAATTCTACTCCTCAAGATATTTCATATTTTTGTTGGCATACAGTATATCTGTTCTTTGCACAAAACAAAATTGCACTTCACATACTTTCCAGGCAAAGTGTTTAAATACAAACTTGGAAGATTAGTTATATTTCTTTGCCTACTGTTTGTAATGAATTTGACAGTTGTTTTTTGTTTGTTTGTTTGTTTGTTTTTTGTTTTTTGTTTGGTTTTTTTTTTTTTTTTGGTCACTTCAGGTGGCATATTGCAATCAGAAGAAAGCTACTGTGTAAATATCCTGTTCTGCAAGTCACCAACTAAATGAGTAAGCAATGGAAAAAAATAAATAAATCCATAGCATGTAATTAGCATTATCCTTTTGATTTTTCCTTTCCTTCACAGAAGTCATTAATAACTTTTAGTAGGTAAAATTGAAGCTAGGAACCCTCCTACTTGTTAGGTATATTCTACCTTTGCACAAAACAAATTCTTTTGATGTAATGGAAATCTTATTAATAGATTCACCAGAAAACAAGCATGTAAGCTGGCAGAAGCAATTGCAAGAGGTAAAATGAATGTAAATGACAGATGAAAGAAAATTTCCATGCCGTTCAGATCAATATAAACAAACGTACTGCAACTACCACAGCACAAAGTGAATTCATCATATATGTTTTTTGGATTATTTGTCCTGTTCCAAATGCACCCTCTTGTTTTCCTGAGCTATGTCCTACCTTCACACAATTGACACTACATTAAGATGCACTCCTGCAGGGAATTTTTTTTTCCCCTTATGTAGCTGAATTGAAGTTTTTTAGAACACTCAGATAGGTTGGGGTGGGTGGGGAGGGAGGTGTAGAGAATAGCTTTCTGCTTCTCTGTTCTGCCATTCGGAAAGCCTGTAATTGCAGCACTTAATAACTATCTAAATACTTAAGCCAGAATTAATTAGCCTGCTATAATGGCAGATGTATAGATCATATACTGGGTATGATGGAGAGAATGTGTGACAGAACATTTTGTTGTACTCAGTGCATGCAGTGGGTGTGCAAGGTACTTAAACTACTAGAAGCAACAGGCTTCTCTATGTGGATTTTTCTCAACATGATCATCAGCTATCTACAGAATCATTCTTGTTCATTTAGTACCTTTTATTGTTGCCTAATTAAACACTTTAATTAAACACTCCATTACAATGGGGACTAATCATCACTATAAACCTTACTTTCTTTAAAATCATATTGGTTCTTGATGAAAAATAAAAGGAATATAAATATTTGTTCTAAAACAATTCCCATTGAAACAGATTTTGAAACATACAGCCAGAAATCAACGCCTTCTGAATTCTTCTGTCACTTGGCAGGTTTACATGGTATTGAGAAATCAAAAATATCTGTAGCAACTGTTAAAGCTATTTGTTCACATTATTTAAAAATCCCTTTCTACAGAAGCTGGACAAATACAGGAAGGTGTAATGGGGAAAGGAATAATTGTTGTGGAACTGATTCTGCAGTCAATTACGCAGTAGAAATAATATATGTGCTGTATAACATATGTAAACATTTCGAGATAGATAACAAAAAACACACCAACAGATAAACATGGTAATTATAAGGGGGAATTGAAAACTCCAGGAGACAAAGCTTCACTCAGAGAACTTGATTCAGGCCTTTGTGCAGAACACAAACTATAGTAATTTTGATCATATTCACTATATCAAAAACAAACAACAAATCTCTCCCCCAAAAGGTAATGCCTATCTAAGATTAAACAGAATAATTTTAGAATGTTTCACTGATAGAATAAACTTCATCAGCATTGCTTTGGTTTCACGGTAGTTTATCAGGAAATCAGAAACGGTGAAACAGAACAACTTTTGCTCTAAATTCAAAAGCCTTATGCTGTGAAGATGTCAGTAGCTAACGCACATGCAGGGATATATTTACTGGAGAAATGTACAATCACATCTCAAAATAACACAATCAAAACTGAGCATCAGTTTCAGCCAGGGTTCACGTGGCAAGATATTAACTGCTATCACTAACACTACAACTGAAGTGATCAAGCCCCCTTCAGCTACTTATATAGAGTTGCCCTCTAGACTTCAAACGATGATATGTTCATTTATTTTATAAAAAAAATAATAAAATAAAAATTAAAAAAAAAAAAAAAAAAAAAAAAAAAAAAAGACTAATGCCAAGAGATTCTTGGGGAGGGAGCTATAATTTCCTCTCATGCTGTATGTCCTTGTGTTGGCTCACTCTAAACCCAGCCAACAAATTCACTTTCTGTAACTGTTTACAACCCTGCCTCAAAAGATAAGCTCCATTTTCTCCACAGTTAACGACTATAAATCCGCTCTTGGTACAGACTACAGTCACATTCCCCACTGAGTCCCTAGGGACTCATAGTAGAAAGAGAAGACAAACAACAGCTACAAGAAGATGACTTCCTAGCTCCAATCAGTAATTTGCTTGTCGCTCCACAAGTGTATCACTGTATCAGCATAACATTGCAAAGTTCCCTATCAGTGGTGCACTCTACATTTACTAGGTAGACATTAAATATTTTTGCATCCCACGGGTTTTGCATTTCAGTAAATCTCCTTCTCTCAGTGACACAAATATACAATAACTGCCACAGACTGACAATAGAAGTTAGAAATTTGAATAACAGTCTATAGTGTAACAGAACTTTGCACACATATATCATTCTTTGCGCCAATGAGCTTCAGAAAAATGAATTCAGCTTTAAAATAACAGAACAGAAAACACAGTTATTAAACAGTTTTCAAATCAACAAACCAAAGCACAAAGAGCAATGCCCTCTTGATTCTTGAGATTAAAGGTTAAAGTTAAAGTCAATGGCAGAAACAAGAAATGAAATAAGGAATCATGGACACTGCTATGCAAG
This sequence comes from Excalfactoria chinensis, assembly GCF_039878825.1. Lineage (NCBI taxonomy): Eukaryota > Metazoa > Chordata > Aves > Galliformes > Phasianidae > Excalfactoria > Excalfactoria chinensis. The sequence goes on along the minus strand of NC_092828.1, from coordinate 79,599,684 downwards.
ACATAATTACATTTTATGTTCCTTATCTACTATGCGTACACAGAGAAAAAGCTTTTGAAAATACATAAAGAGCATGTTGGGAAAAGCAGTTTGGGTCCTTCCAGCATCTGAAAAGGGCAAACCTCTCCAAGGTACTGTTTTTGCCCAGGGACCTGGATGCACTTGGTGGGTGATGCACAAAAATGGGAATGTCCAGTGTGTACCACAAGGGAATTTGATGTTGGGGGAGTGCAGCCAATAATCTCTTGTATATATAAGTAGAGCCTCAGAGATATATGACAAATGTCCAATTAGGCACAGAACTTAAGATAGGATTAATGTTAAGAAAACACTTTCTGTATACCTAAACTAGGCATCCTATAAGCAAGTTTTCCATCTGGGCTCTATATCATGCACTGGCCATGCATGTGTAGAGCACACATGGAAAGAAGTATAATTCAGAAGGAATCTGTGGTGGTTGGGAAAGGATGAGTGCACCTTGATGTGGGAGATGCCCCGCTAGCGCTGCCTTTCCCCTCCACCGCTGTCATGTTCCTTTTTCTAGCAGTTTTGCCATTTTCTTGACTTAGTAAAAAAAAAATAGTGTGTTATGAAGTTTTATTTTCAGCCGAAGGATTTGCATGAAATAGATATAAATTGTTAAGAAAATAAGGTTGCTGATTGTTCACAACTATATATATGTGTGTGTGTGTGTAATAAGCATAATATAATGATGTAGAATAAGGGGTGGAACGTCATGGTTTTGCAATTTTGTAATTTTGCTATCAGTATTCCACATCATAACATCATGTAAGAATGAATAATTTAAACTAAATGTGCAGCTCACAGAAGAAGACTACATATCCCAGAGAACATCACGGTCAGGGATAAGTCATATGATAAGGACCCTATATAATCTGACTTCGGGGCTGGACGTGCTCTCCTGGATCCTGCCAGCCAGGGGGGAGCAGTGTGGGAGCGTTCCAGCCATTTTGCCTAGAGTTACAGTAGGCCTCTCGGTTTCGGGACTCACTCTCTCTCCTATTTTACTTGATTCGTTAGCCTTAATTCCAATTATATTGTATTATATTGTGTTATCCTGTATTCCAACATAGTATTTAGTAAATAAGTGTGCCTCCTTAGATCGTTGCCGCTGTATTTAATTCCTTTTTTCTTTTCTTCTGGACCAGCGGCCTGCGGGCTGACTGCCCCCCTGACACAGGCGCAGGTAGATTTTAGGTTAAACTGTAACATCTGCCAAATATTCCATCCATGAATAACAGACCAGTTCATTAATGGAAGCCCTCCAATTAGAGCCAATAAACTCAAAGCTAGAAAGGATTGCCTTGACAAGTAAAGTTTCTGTTAGAAGCTCTATGGTTCGTGAATTTTAAGATTGAGCTATTATAATTATCTGATATCTCTTGAAAACATGACTAGTGTTTGTTTTGAAGCTGCACCTGCCAGCAGTGTTCCAGACAGTGTGTGCCACTCATTCCAGAACTGCTAGAGCACTGAGGAGAGCTCTGAGCACAGAGACTGAACTCAGTCTCATATGACATCTCAGCAGTATACTGAAGAATTTAAATTAGAAGCTTGGGTGCTCCTTTCACTGTTTAGTCTTACAGTCTGCTCACTCAGACATTATAAAATACTTCCAGGTAGTACCATCACACCCTAGACAGAAGCTTTACCTATGTGTAGCAGTTTATCTCCCTCCAAATAAATACAGGGTGAAATAAATGATAAAAAGTCTCAATAAGATCTGTACTGATAAACTAAGACATGAAAGATACACAAGAGAGTTAAGCCTTGAGCTCTGACATGCTGTCACCAAGATAAACCAGATATCCTCAGAGGACAAGCAGGTACTGTTCTGAACAGTACATTTCCCTCCACAAAGGAAACATTAGCAGACAAATATCCAGTGATTTTCCTACAACAGTCTTGCAATTCAAGACTGACACAATCTATACCAAAATATCAGAAGAAAAAAACATGCTATGGAAAATGACCACAGTATTTATTTATCTTTTTTTTCAGTATTAAATGAACGCTAAAATATTTCAGTGTTATTCATTTTGGAAACTCAGGCAGAAAATCTACACAGCTCCAGGCCTCTTGTTTCATCTAATTTTAAGGTTCCAGGAGCAGAGTTGCATTCAGCAGGAGGTCAGAGAAGCAACAATCAAGCACTGGACATTTATTTTTTTTTCCTGTGTTTTTTGTTTGTTTGTTTTTCTCCTTCGGTTTAAGTTCACCAGAATGAAATCAAGCAAAATAAAATTGTCTGACCCTATGACGATGCATCCAAAGTGACTAAACAATACTGAGCTTCTGAGTGAAACTGAAACAAAACTTGGGAACAAGAAACTCTGAAAATCCAAAGTGCAAAGCATATTTCATCCTGTCTTAATCCCACTTAAATGAATTAAAAGCAGGCAAGCAAATAAATATTTGGTTAAATATTCCAAACCCACATTACTCTCTTTGGACTGTGTTCTGTCATCAGAAAAAAATTCTAAAGGTTGTTACTCTTCATCTCACTACTTAAAATCATCTCTTTGAAGCAGGTTCCCAGCTGCTGACAGCTAAGCGCAGAGCTACAGCATAACTGTGCCATTAGTTCTTTAGTCATATGTAAACCCAGTAAATCTCTACAGACAGATCACACAATATCTTTCAACACTGGAATTGTGGCTATAATCTGGCATATAGAACACTATTTGCTATGGAAGCACACTCACTCACCCTTGGGTATTTCATAAGGAAGACAGCATTTTTATTGTGTATGAAAGAAAGATGCTGAAGCTCTGTTACCATAAAGGTGGAGCTAGAAGGCTGGAGCTCCAGCAGGACACCAGGAGGGCAGAACATCCCTGATGTGTGTCACATGGGAGATCCTCAGTTCCTTTGTTTACAAGACCTGGATTACACCTGAAGATATTTTTAAGTTGCTACTCCAAAACCAAGCATATTCCTCTACCTTTCCCAGGAGGAGGAAGGTGTGAAGGAAGGCAACTGCATGCCAACAATGACTGCAGCAGAAAGAGAAAATATGTTGTTCCTAAACAGTGTGAATATATTTATCTCCTACTGGTTGGGTGATTTTTGGCAAGAGAACAAATGACAAAAGTAAAAATAGGGAAAGCATAACACATTTTTAACTTACACCTGTAAGTTGCTCAAGTTCAAAGCAATTTTTATCTTCCCTGATTTGGTGATATCTAGTAACACTGTGGTGCATTCTTATGAATAAAAAGTATTACAGACATTCTGTTTGTGCTTAAAATATACCTGTATAATTTTCCTGTCAAAACGACTAAACTGTGGAACAGGCTATGTATGCTTAGGTAGATGGAATCACGGTATGCTTTACAATAACTAATGGAAATGTAGACTGGACTACTATTAAAAAATCATGCTTTTGAAACAAACAAACAACAAATTACCTGTTCTTCAAAGAAAGGAAAGCTTTTAAAGGTGACTGGAAGAAGAATGAGCTATTCATTAATGCATTTAGTTCTCTTTCAAACAGTAGGCAAACCCAAAAACTACTGAGCTCAAAGTTGCTCAGAAGTAGTTAGCTTCTCCTTCTCATTGCTCAGTCATATAAAGGTTGCTCACAGTCTAAACCAGACCTGAAATCAATGTAGCGACTGGTCTTTTGGCCTGCCATATATCTTAAATTAAGCATTTTCATTATGTAATCTCCTTAGTACTTGAAGAACTGATCTGACACTTGTAAGTGCTAATGAGAGGTCAGCAGTAATTCTGCAAATAATAATCTGTAACTGAACTACAGCCTCTCTTTTACATTCATTATTTATTATATAGTATGACTCAAATAAAAGCATTGTGAACAAAGGACAGCTCATTTCAGACAGTGCTTAAATGGGTAATTTAACCTTAGTACAGCATCAAGTATTACACTCTAAAGTCAAGTACAAAACTTCACATACTGACCTTTGCCAAAGCAAAGCTGGTGTGACAACTCTCCTTGTACAAGCACATAAAAACAGCATCAGGAAGAGTTACACTAACTCAGGAAGACAGAGAGGTGAAGATTTTAGGAGAAGGTTGATAGTTTAACTTACCCCACCCTGCCCCTCAAAAAAGGCTTATTATTCATTTGGGTCCATTCAATTGGTCCATTATGCCATTACTGTCAGCATACGGGCAGAGTAATGCAGTAACAGCCTGCTTTTGTCCCATATCCTCTTCACACAGACATTTTCATAATTCCCTAAAATCTTACATTTTCAGAATCTCTGAATCAAACTAATCTACCATAAATAAATAAATAAATAAATAAAAATTCCTTGAGAACTTGGACAAATACATGAATACACAAAAGCCTATCACACATGAAAAAAAAAAAAAAAAAAAAAAAAAAAAAAAAAAAGACAAAAACAGAAGTATATAGCAAGAACCATTTTGTTACCCCTTTTTCTCCATAGTTTTCTTCTCAGTACCAACTAAAAAAAACAAAGTTACAAAAACCCCCCGCAGCAACATTCCCGAACATGAAAAATGACATAAAGAAGTCTTAGATTGCACACAGTTCATGAAATGTGATACTGTGGTTATTTAAATCATGCTCAAAACAGTACCAAATCAGCCCTTAATTTCTTTGTTAAAACTAGAGGAACAAGCTCATTTAACAGCCTTCCAGGATATTTAAGACTCCTTTAATCTTCTGAAAAGATTAACTGTATTATGTTGGTATACATAATATGTATGTACTTCGGTAGAGAAATGCACACATAAGAGAGACCATCCACAGATTCCAAAATGGGGTGAGATTCATCAGGAAAGCAATTTTATATATGATTTGACTAGCAATCAAACAAGAGGTGGAAAAAAAGGGTCATTGAATATCATGGGAGGAGTGAACATCATTACTTGGAATGCTTATTGCAAATTTCTGAGAGCTCAGATTTTTCTCTTAGTGTACCCAGCATCTCTGCCAGACACAGCCCTATCCCCTCTGCCTGAAATTCAGAATCTAAAAACTCAGGGGGAATATATTTCATTATCTTTCATCCTCACTATTTGTTAAGGGAGATCAAGCATCATTTTCCAGCATTCAGATGTCTCACAGAATCCTTTAGGTACCTTTTAGGAGTCATGGACAGTTAAAGAAAATAAGCATAGTCCCAGAGTATGGACAACACAAGCGTAGGAGAACTAGGTAGAAATCTGGGTAGAAAGAACTGTGAGAGCAACAAGGTTAAGTCTGCAAACAGGTAAGTGTGAAAAAAGCAGTTATAGCTTTTTATCTCACCGTGGTAAAGAGAAAAGTAAAAGGTTTAGTTTACAGTTTTGTTCACGGAGAATAAGCTTGCAGGAAACTGACATTTTCTTAGTTATGTAGCCCTGTAGCCCAGTAAACATAGTGCTGCCTTTGCTTGGAACAGGCCACAGGGTGCTGACCTGCAGCACAGATCTTAGGTGCTCTCAGGCTCTGTCTGGTCTTTTCTAGGCCACTCAGAGATCTGCTTTTCTTCTTAGTTTGCTTTGCTTTCAGCAGCTGCAAGCATCAGAAAAGCAAACAATTGTTTTCGTACTTCTAGTACAGTGAACTATCTATTGTTCTTTATATACCCATATAAACATAAACCATGAAACTAATAGACAGCAATGACATACTGCTACTCTAGTTAAAGTGATCTATACCAATAGACAAAATGCAGCATAGGGGAATATAGTCATAGGATTACAGTAGTGGCCTTAAAACTACTGGCACACAATGATACATTTGTATCCCGGTGGCACAGTGGTAGAAGTGCCGCTCGCAACACCAGAGTCCCAGGTTCGAATCCCCCCTGTGGCGCAAGTGGTAGAAGTGCCACTCTGCTACACAGAAGGCTCGAATCCTGGGAGTTGGACTCGAAGATCTCTAAGGTCCCTTCCAACTCGCACAATACTGTGATACAGGAGGCTAAACAGCAAAGAGAGAAAAAAAGAAAAAAAAAAAAAAAAAAAAAAAAAAAAAAAAGAACTGATAGTGAATGAGAGCTAGGTCTAACCAGTTGTAGGGTTAACAAAGAGAAGGAAGATCAAGTACCAGCACATGTAGAAGGCATGTTATACTAGCAACTTATATGCAAGCAATACTATGAAAAAAGAGCAAGGTGCAGAATATGCAACTGCGCAGAAAGATGACCCCAGATGAAGTGAAAGGCAAGGAACAAAAAATCATCAACATCACACACTTCTGGGAAAGGACTTGAATGCTCACATCTGATATATTCTCATCTTCCCCTAGAGCAAGTCATCCAGCAGAGAGAGTCCTGTACTCAGCACTAGTGAGGCCACATCTCGAGTACTGCATCCAGTTTTGGGCCCCTCACTGCAAGAAAGACATCAAGGCCCTGGAACATGTTCAAAGGATGACAACAAAGTTGGTGAGGAGTCTGGAGCACAGGCCATATGAGGAGAGGCTGAAGAAGCTAGGAAAAGAGGAGGCTCAGGGGAGACCTCATTGCTCTCTATAACTTCCTGAAGGGAGGCTGTAGTGGTCTGGGGGTCAGCCTCTTCTCTTGTGTCATTAGTGATAGGACTAGAGGGAATGGTTTCAAGCTGTGGCAGGAGAGATTCAGGCTGGACATTAGGAAACATTACTTCTCAGAAGGGATGGTGGGGCACTGGAATGGGCTGCCCAGGGAGGTGGTAGAGTCACCGACCCTGGGGGCATTCAAGGAGTGATTGGATATTGCCTTGAGGGACCTGGTTTAACGGGAGCTATTGGTAATAGGTGAATGGTTGGACTGGATGATCTTGTAGGTCTTTTCCAACCTTGGTGATCCTATGATTCTATAATGGAAACTTATCTTAACACCTGAGTAAGGGGAAGGTACTACAAAGCTTGCATGTATAGATTTTAACAGTACATAATTTAAGTTATAAGTGGAAGTATCAGTGGTATCAGTGTAACTGGAGTACTAATAGTTCTTTGGACCATTAGGACATCAATTAGACAAAAAAAAAAAAAAAATGCTTGGTTTGGCACAGAAACTGACAGTTTTGTTTTCTTTTTTGTTTGTTTTTGTTTTAGTTTTTTGTTTGTTTGTTTGTTTTTTGCCTGCCATGGATCTGAACTGCAAAATTGTTAAAGAAGTCAAGCAACCTGCTTTGTGATTCAGCTGCAATAAACTGGTAACAGCTAAAGCATACAAGACTATGTATAGGAAACCGGGAGAGATGCTTACTCTCTTGAGAGGTTATAAAATTTGTGACCAAACCCTACATCAAATCTGTTTTCAGAAAATGGAATGAAGAGACTGAATTGAGAAACTGGTAAAGAGCAGTATTGATCTCATTCCTTACAAAGTTAATTAGTGCTGTTCCTTCTTCCTAAATAGCTTGTACTTAGCATGCTTCCGAGATTAACTGTTTATTTATTTATTATGTATTTACATTGATTATGTATTTTGAGATGATAATATGCAATTTTAAATGACTGTTTAGCTTCAGAAAGGAAAAAAATGAGACTGCAATGACAAGAAAATACACTAGCATCTCACTACAATGAATATTCCATAAGGATGCAAATGTTATTAAAAAAAGTAAAAAATAAAAGTCACTGAGCTGATACTTGGACAAGCATAATTATATTTATATAGTATATCAACACCTTTACATTGATTAGTTATTCATCTCTCATTTTCAAGGGTGGGCTCAAAAGCTCACTCAGAACTGTAATGGCTTTCTTAGAGCCAATATCCAAGCAAAATTTTTTGTGGCTTACTCTGCAGAAAAGCCACACAAAATTTTGAAAATCAATAGCAGCTCGTACTCACTATGAAAATAAACTTTGAGTACTTAACAGATACCTCAGAAAACTAGGGAAAAAAAAAATCCTTTTCAAACTCTTTTAATGAATATTAACTTGGATGGCTGATAGTCAAAACTTTTGGCAAACAGTTCACTCAAGTTCAAATAATCTCTTCATTTGTTAGAGGCTGCTCCAAAAGCAATACCTTCAAATCTAGCACATGGCCAAAAAGTTATAATTAGCTGTGATAAAAAAGGGAGTTAAGCCCTTAATCAATATCCTTTCAAGACATCCTGACAAGACTAAGAGGAAAAGAGGTGGTACAACTAACAAGATGAAACACCAGCAGAGAAAGAGTTCCATGACCAAAGCACTGTGCAGCAATCAAGGGGGAATCATTTCAACCCTTTAAGCTATATGGAAGGCCTCATCAGAGCAATCTTGAGTTCATTTCTTTTTTGTTTCTGTAATAAGAACAGAGACACCTGTGTCTAGGGTTTTCATTACCTTCTACTTCTACAGTACTTAGTACCAAGAAAGTTGAAAAGCTACTTGAAATTTTCACTTCCTTTGTGAAAATTGGTAGCTTCTGTGGGAAAACTGCAAGAGAATGCAGATATAATTATAGGATACAGAAAGAACAAAACCTGTCTTCATTCCCAATTAATACCCTAACACACATAAACCACACCAGCTCAGCATGCCTTCACTGGGCCACATCTTCCTTAGATGACTGAAAAATTGAGTGGGATGAGCTCAACATGCTTGCATGATAGAACTCCAAGCTTCAGCATGTATTGATAGTTAAGGCAGACAGGTATCTTTTCAAAACCAGACTTTCTTACAATGGTCTTTTAGATAAAAGACAAATAGATTTATTTTTGAGCGAACATGAGAAGGAAATACAAATTATAATGAAAGGGCTGATAGAAAGTTGAAATCCAGAAACACAATTGGATATCCATTCTTGACCTACTGTCATGGGTTAACCTAAAATCTACCTGCTCCCGTGACAGGAGGGCAGCCGGCACACAGGGCCGCTGCACAGGAAGGAAAGGGAAAAGGGGAAAAGGAAAAGAAAACAGTGGCAATGATCTAAGGAGGCACACTTATTTACTAAATACTATATCGGAATACAGGATAACACAATATAATACAATATAATTGGAATTAAGGCTAACGAATCAAGTAAAATAGGAGGGAGTCCCGAAACCAAGAGGCCTACTCTAACTCTAGGCGAAACGGCTGGAATGCTCCCACACACTGCCCCCTGGCTGGCAGGATCCAAGAGAGCAAGTCCAGCCCCGAAGTGAGATTATATAGAGTACTTGTCATATAACTGACTGTGATGTTCTCTGGGACATTCAGTCTTCTTCCGTGAGCTGCACATTTGTTAAAATTATCCATGCTTTACATGATGTTATGATGTGGAATACTGATAGCAAAATTACAAAATTGCAAAACCATGACACCTACCTACCATTTCTTTTAATAGCAACACAAACACTGGAGCGCTGTAAGAGATGCCACTTTTCCGGCATTGTAGACAGGGCACACAAAGAAAACTCTCTTCACACATAGGAACATTCCGCTTTTTGCTAATATTTTTTTTTTCTTCACACTTTAAAAAAACGGTCACCATAAGAGGAGATTAATCAGAGTACTTTTCCCCGTTAATACCAGGGCTCAAATGCAACTGAACTGTTTAATATCCTGTCATACCAGGACCAGAACCTTAATACTTACTACTCCTATGCGTGGAGGTGAATTCAGAAACAATGCAAATGAAATGTCTGCATACCTGCTGTAACATTTTATGAGCATGAGTCCAAGTGCTACACCAACTCAGAGTCAGTATGACGAGGGAAAAACTTTGCCATCTTCTCTACACTTTTACTCACTAGTAACCCTGAATGCAGAAGTTTGGAAATTGACTTTTAATTCCATGCAAATAGAAATAATGATTCTGGACACAATCTCATTTATGGTACAGGATCTTTACCATGCTCTTCCTCTTCGCAGATCTATTTTGCCTAGAAGGTAAGAAATTTGGAGCATTTAACTAAGTAGGCAATCAGACATTTCTAGTAATGACAACAACTGAGCATCTGAGTAATTCACAAGCTGACATTTGTCTGCAGGAAATACTTAACAGGTAGTTCAGAATCGGAAAATTGTAATGATGAAAGATTGCAAATGAGCAGAAAAAGACATGAAATTTGTCAAGTAGATTTGCTCATTAAGCTGAGTTCTGTTAGGTTAACTTTGGAATGTTCTTTCTGTCAATGTATGTCAATGCATGACTGTCTGCATGCAACTAGAGCTCAGTTTTTGTTTCAGCTGTTTGTTGTCTGAGTAATTTCAATTTGTTGTTTGTGTGAGGTGGTGACAAAGTAATACACTGTCTTTATGGAAACAGTCTGATATGTGTTGAAAGATGACTATGTGATCCTGCAGGTTCTGTGTCATAGCAATGCATGCTGCACTTTTCCTATTATTCCCATTCACTTGCTTTGGCACAAGTAGTTATTAAGAAAACAGACAGCAAATCAGTCCACACAGTGACAGCAAAACAAAGAGATCTGAAAGAAGATATATTTTTGGGAAGACAAAGTGTTACAAGGTTACAAGTTAAAACACAGATACACATTGTTTTTGTAGGACCTGGTCCAAAGTTTTAGCCAGGGACACCAGGATGTAGAACACAAACATCATTGCCCACCGATCAGGGATATTCCTACCTTTCTGTAACAATATTTAATATAGTTTCCTCAACTGACATAAGAAAATGCTCTATTAGTACTCTGAATAGAAAAAGTATACTTTGTTGCAGCTAATCGGTAAGTAATCATAAGAAAGGAAAACGCAGTTTGAAAAAATATATCTGATTGCAAACACTTTTACAAGGAAAATGGAACAACTTTCTATTCACCCTCAAAAGAGCAGCCAGAGTTCATGGAATGCTGCTTTGAAAAACATTTATGTAATAATACATTCTGATTTACAGAAATCTATAATTAAGAATCTAATGCTTGAGAAGAAGTAGAAAAATATTATTACTAATTGTTGTTTCTTTTTTATGTCATCCCTTCTAAATTTGCTCTCAGGATTCATTTCCAAAAACTTCATCAACATTGTAAAACAAATCCCCAAAGTTCCTTCACAGAAATAAATTGATTATGAAGGTGGACATTCATCTAAGAAAGAGAAGAACATTCTCATGTTTGTTCTCTTTAGTCAAGGGGCTCAGAATGGTGGTCACAGTCAAAAAGTCCTTCATTTCCTCCAGAGCTTCTCATTTTGCCATACAGCATAACAGTTCTCACATAAGGCATAAAATTTAGGTGCAGGCTGAAGTGGACTGCCTTAATTTATTTATTTGTAAGTGAAGTGAATGCTGCACTTCATCCATCAAAATATCTGAAATATGTATGAGTCAAATTTTGCTATAAACTAAGCTGTTTTCTTCAAGGAGATAGATACTCAGAATAGAAATACATAAATGTACAGCTGAGTAGCATAAGACGATATGGAACCCATGCCAAATATCATTCAAGGAAGTATTCCTGCATGACAATAATGCAAACTATGCAAATAAAAAAAAGAATCATACAGCCTCCCCCAATAAGAAGAGGAATAATAACACCGAGAACTCATAAGACCACCACTTTACTTCCCAGTTTCCAGCTGAGCAGGCTCTTGCTGTACTTCTTGTCACTGTAGCTCATTAGTATCCTTATTAAACAGGAAATTAATGTGAGCTATGACAACAGCACCTATAATTGTACTGTTATAATTTCTTTCACTGTATTTTCAGTCAAACAGAAGCACTGAATCCTGAGAAGACAATGCTCAGCATGAGCAGCATCAAATATATTCGGTGCATAACCTCACATGAATAGTTAGACAATTATGCTTGAATGAGAAATGAATACTGAAAAACAATACTTGATCTACAAAATGATGGGCTTAAACACAATCAAAGCACTAGAATCATTCAGTTCTTCAGTGATTCAAGTCCCTTAAGGTCACAGGCAATCACATTATACATGAGTAGTAGAGTGAGCACAGTGCATCTATTCCAAAAGTCACCACGCACATGAGGCCACTGAACATATCCCAATGTTCAATAACCAATTCTAAGGATGCAATGAAAAAACGTCAGAAAAATGCCAAGAAGTGTCAAACTGTGGTGTATCAGAGAGAGATGAGGAAGGGATCAGAGATTTCAAACCAAAAGTGTGCCCTGCCTTAGGTCACGCAGAGGTGGAGCTAACACTTGAGCGAATACATGGTTTTAATCCGGGAAGGAGACTGATAATGACTTCATGAGGGTGTAATTTGGCTTTCCAAGTATTGAAAGCAAGCTTTTTGACAAGTCAGATTGATATCAAGAAAGGAGTACTTTGTACTGCATTCACTACTGCTGCTCCACTAATAGATGTCTTATAGCAATTAATGCACAACTTGGAGTTTTGTAATGTGAAAGACCAATCACTAGCGCAGCCAGCACAACAATGAATTAATGCATGAAAGCCTCAAATATATTTTGGAACCAAGGCAGGTGGACAAACAGCATCAGTGGTGACTACACAACAGAGAACTTGATAAGAGTAAAACAAAGCAGCAACGTATGGCAACAAAAACCTCACGGCAAGCAATAAGATAGATGAGCCATCATGATGGATACAGACCCTATTTCCTAAGTAGACTGGATGCTCTTACTCAGTGCTCTAAAAGCATGGAACTGAATATATTGTCCTGATAAACTAAGATAATGAGCTCAATCGTAGAAATTCAGAAAAGCCTACATCCAGCAGAACCCAAATTATTCCCACCTCCTGTATCAGATGAAGGATGCGCTACAACAGGGTATTTTAACATTGCTTAATATTTACTGAAAGCATACTCATCTGAGTTATCAGCAATTATGGTAAAAGTAAACAATCAATCAAACTTTTAAAAAAGAAAATAAATGAAAAGAAAACTTAGTAAATTACATACATTCAAAGTCAATGATGCTTGAATTGTCTGAAATCTGAATTTTTCACAGGCACTATGGAAAATTACTGAAGGCTTATTTTAATAATTTGAATGTCAGCATTTCCGAGACTGTCAGAATGACAGCTGTAGAGAAGGAAACATACTTATGCCTGTAGACTCGGGGGAGTTACTGTGATAAGGGTAAAGGCATGCAGCAGTAAATTTCAATTGTACCAGAAGTATTCAGCTGACTCATCACACTACATTCTTCTATTACAAATGGGAATAAACAACAAACCGAACAAAACAGTTGAAATGCACAACATCCTGGGATATACTTAATGAAACCTCCAGCTCTGACTGCAACACAGAAGGCTGCCTCTAGACTTCAAAAAATAGCAGAAAAATGAGGAAATTTACACCAGTTAATGTAAGAACTTTGGTCTGAGACTCGGCTATTCAAGCTTATATCTCTCTGTATATTGATGTTAGTATGTAAAGTAACAGTAACATCTATTTAAGAGGTGAATTTCATTATATCGTTAAAACCCACAGCTAGTTCCTTTGTTTTAATGGCTGAGGAATGTGATGATTAAATTAACCACAGTGGTTTTGAATGCAAATACAGACAGATCTGAATAGTATGACATACTCCTGCTTTCTGATACACACTGGCAGAACCAAACAAAAGTGACTTTACAACGTGGTTTGACTGAAAAATGGACAGTTTAGGGTTATTGGAGGGGAGAAGGTTAGTTGGTTTTGTTATCGGTGGTGGTTCTTACTTTTCTACAAATCCACAAGTCTGGTAGATATGGTTTGGCAGTAGTAAGCTATTAGAAAAGTGCACGTGAAATGAAGAGAAAAATAGTATTTTTTGCCCTAGGCATGAAACAGTGCCCTTGAATTATGCGTTACAATCAATTTCCAAGCTAACACGATAGATAACATCTTTCAGTGATGTCTCATCAAACAAATTAGATCTGACCAGTGAAATACTGTAAGTTAGCTGGAATTGATGAAAATATTAATGCACTCGCTTTACTGAGCGTGCAGTGCCTGAAGTATAAAATCCTTTGGAGACCAATAGATATTTCGAAGCTATTTAAAAGTTTGATTCGAACCTCATTTATTTCCAGATGAAAACAAGCTTTGTTTGAGGACTAAACCTTCAATGCTAACATCACTATGCCATCCTCACGCGTGCTTTAATAAAACTGCATTCGACAAACTACGGATGAGAAGATCAGAGATCCAGGCTTTATACAAGCACAGAACAAGCACTCAAAACCTCGTTTGTTTTAATTATGTGTCTAATGGAACATTCCCGTGTATATTTTCATAAAACCAAAATCTGTCCTTGTGAGGTACATGGGAATTGCAAGTACACGACATTAAGAAAAATTAGGTCAAAACTTGCCTAGGAACCAGAATATTGCAATTTCATTATGTACATGTATTTTCATGCACTTCCTTGTACATACCTTGGCTTTCATTTACTTGAATGTCAGAGTTCCCAATGATAAAAAGTAACAGGATGAGCTTTTAGAAAACACAGCAGTCTCCTTAGGGCACAGATACTATACCACTATCACATAAAGACATCAGAGTTTTAACACCTACCTGCAGAATAGAATAAGCCATATATCAAAAAATATTTGGAAAAATATAACTTGATAAAGGATTTGCAATAAATTAGTACTTAATTTAGGTGAATCCAAACTAAACAAGTCATAAAGATCTTCAGTATGAATAAGTAAAAAAAAATAAAATTAAAAAAAAAAATTATATACACACACATATATATATATATAAAGGGAAAATGATTAATCAACAACCTGTGTTGATATCGGTTTGAAGCACTTAAACACCACTAATGGCATTTCTCTCTCACATGGAGCAGACAGACTGCTCCTGCCCAGAGCACACAACAGATCTGCCATCTATACCACACAACCATGTAAGATGGCAGAACTTTCCTTAATGCTCTACTAGGATACTTGAAAAGGTCAGCAAAACCAGTGGTGCTTTGGTTTTTAAGACAAGCTAAATGTGGAAGTCTGAGGCTTAGACATTCTTGAGGACCAAGCAGAGAACAATAATGAAAGGTTGGGTCTGCCCACATGTTTAGGTGTCTGATATTACTGCACTGGAGAGCTTGGTCACATATCCACAAATAATTCTCAAGGCAAATACTCTTATCACCACAGAGTCACACAGTCACTATCTGCTTTAATTTCTTGTTGAAAGAAATAAAAAGAACTTCACATATAGTACCATGTGGAATACACCACTGAGCAGCATCCCTAATTATTTATGCTACAAGAGCTGACGGCAAATGTGCCAGATCTCTATCCTACATAACTACATCTGAAGGAGGCTTTAATACAGAACAACACAATTTCTTTTTATGGAATGTATTGGCAGTGCCTCAGACCTCAGAGCAAAGAAGCAGCCTGCAATTTGCTGATGCAGTAATGAGGCAACCAGAAAGATCCTTACAGATTAGCAAGCAATCAAGGAGTTTCACTGTATGCTAAATGCTTCACTGCTGGCAAATGTGGAAACATAATAAACATGGTGGTTCATGCTTCCCTTACTAACATAAGCGTTTTAATCAAAGCTGGAGAAACATATTGGGCAAAATGCTGAAACACAGGACAGCATTTTAAAAAGGCCTCAATGCCAATCAATGAATTGAACACTGCACCTGTTAGTAACTACAGAGTAGGAGAAACTACTACCTCATGCTTTTAACTCTCAGTAAGTGGGTTTGTGGCACTGATCTTTCCATTCCTAGGCCCAGGGTTTGTGTGAAATCGTGTAAGCAGATGCTTCTTTTTATTGATCTCCTTAAAAAAACAACAACAACAAAAACAAAACAAAAACAAAAATCCTAAAGGAAACAGAAAAGCCAAACTTGCACTGTTATTCAAACTGACCTCAAGAAGCCAAAGAACTTTATAGGTGAGGCTATTATGACCTCATGACAAACAAATTTCAGATCTCAAGATGGTGTAAAGACTCAACCAATAGATGCATTTATAATCCAGCCTGTACAAACACACCAAGAAACTGAATTTTGTCTGCAGTTTCCACGTACAAACCAGTGAAAAAGGATTCAGACTTCAGTACAGTTAGTGGAAAATAAGAAAACAGTATTTCAAGGCTTTTGTCAACAGCTGACAGGCTGGTTCGCCTCGGTTCCATGATGAGTGGGGTGGAGGGATTTCACAAAATCCACACCTCCAGAAAAGGGAAACAGGGGACCCCAAAATAACTAAAATCAGAAGCAAGGAACTGAGGAAAAACAATCTAATTTACTAAATATGATATCGAAAAGCAAGATAACACACTATAATACAATGTAATTAGAATTGAAGCTAATAAATATAATGAGAGAGCATCTGAAAGCTGTAGGCCTTACAGTAATACTGAAGTGATGCATGCAGTTGGGACAGGCAGCAGTGAGCAGAGGTGAAGGAGAGCGAGAAGTGCCCAATTAGGTGACTTTGCCAGGAGTTCTATCTCCTCTCTGATTGCAAAGCCCCCTGGGGAATGTAGTTCTTCTCTTCCAGACAGGTACCCGGAACTGCAGCATTAACGCTTTATCTCCCAGTGCACTACATGATGTTATGATGTGGAACACCAGTAACCAAAAATCATAAAACAGTGACTTTTTTTTTTAAATATATTTTTGTAAAACAGAAAAAAAAAATAAATAAATAAAAAAAAAAAATCAGTAAATCAAGTTTTTTTTTTCCATGAACAGAATGAAGATAGAGGTATGTGTCCATTAAGCTAAAAAATTCCGTTCAGCGTTCTAATTAAGAAGAAAAGTAACTTCCGCAATAGATTCTAAATGTATTTGCAAAGCAGAAAGCAGAAAGTTCTACCTCCTCCATTTCAAACTGCCCAAAAGTCTGAAAAAGGATTGCTGTTTTTTTTTTAAATATTTACTCAATTTTTATATATTCTTCCAGGAAAACACTTAGGATGTAAAGGTATCACATTTATTCACCAAGACTTCCACATCATAGGACCATACATACAATATGCAATGTGGGTCCACCCTTCTCAAACTGTCAGACATCCAAAGCATAGCCAGTAGGTACTGAGCAATTTGGATATGCTCAAGGCCTGTGGGATTTATTGTGAAAGCACAGATTACCACACAGCACTTACAGAGCCGATGCAATCATTTTATTGGTCACTGCTAAAAGAACTGGTTTTTCTGTGTGTGCCATTATCAGGACCAGCCACATGTCAGGCAACCCTGTGAGATAAGTATTTAGGAACAAATAAATTCAGCATGTCTATGGAAAACAGGGGCAGATGAGTATGCAGAAACTCAAGGCTGTCTGTAAAAAAAAAAAAAAAAAAAAAAAAAAGACTACTTGACATAATCTGAAAACACAGAAAACGATTATCAGAATTACCTGATTAGTACATCAATGGTTACCTAATTTTCTTCTCAGACAAGAGGGTCTATTCACAGCATGCACTTTCAGATACATAAAAATTTAAACAGATATTGCAGAGATTTCTTCCATATATTTTGGGTAAATTGTTGACCATGATGAGTTTATCTAAAAAGTAGAAACGATCAAATGATTCTCAGCTATTCTGCAACTTGAATTTTCAAGAAAGAAAGTAACATTATTTCCTCCTAAATTAAAATTGCAGTAATTAACAGTGTTAGGAATTCACTGAAATGAAGTACTTAGGGATTTTCCAGTGAAGGACATTTACCTTAGTCTTATTCACCTTTGACAAACTACCTTGAGTTGGGACACTACATTTTGAAGTGGAAAAATGAAAGGCACGTAAAAATATTAGTACATATCCCATTGATGCCCATATCTAGAAGTTCATGAAGAGAAGTATATGCTACATAAGACTCATAATCAGAAGCTAGTGAATTTTTAAGGAATACTTGCTTGCCAAACAAGTTGTTCATGGCCTTAACTCAATGTACCTGCTAAGAGTAAGTTTCTGTGTTCCACAAAACTATAAAATGTAACATCCAAATTATTTTGTTCAAGTAAATCGGATAATTAAGTTCCAAAAGCAAGTATACAGGAATCAGTGAATTAAGGACGCTACCAGTGCTTTAATTTGTTCATTGTCACAGATACACCGTGAGGTCATTCTTAATTAAGAACATGATCGCATCAGAACTTTCCCCCAGGACTGTTTAATATTTCATTATTAATCTTCTTAATAGTTTTTATACATTGTCCATTAATTGTAGCTTCTTAGTAATTCAGAAATGCTATTTACTAATGAAATAGTAACAGCAAAATACTTTAAGTAGACTTTTTAGTAGTAGTAGCAGATTTATAACGAGAAAAGACAAGTTTTTAGAGCACAATAGATAGTTCTTGTACACAATGAAAATGTACACCCATTCTCCTGCCATCCCTTACTCCTCTATGGCTGACAATAAACGTGCAGGGATCCCCCAGATCCTTGTGTGCACAGTATCTCAGCATCCAGAACTTCCTACCATGAACCTGACTCATTTTCTCCAAGGCACAATAATACATAATTACATTATAATGAATATACATAATAGTATTGGCAGCTTTACTGACACTGCATTTCTAGTACTTTCTGATTTTCCATTAATTTTGAGATTTATTTTCCTTTTCTGTAATTTCCCAGCTTTGAAGATGCTTTCATCTCAATCATATCACAAATAAAATTACAAATCTCAAACCCTTTCACTTGCTGCATTACACTTGGGCTCAGTGACCCAGTCAAATAACTAATAGCAGTAGGTTTTCGTCTTCTGTAAGACTCAAAAATGGACTGAAATACGACATGCGCTTCATCCCGTTAGGAACAATGAGACTCAAATAAACTCTGAATAAATCATCCCTAAACTCCGTCATCTCCTGTTCTTTCCAGTCTTTCAGTCTAAACATTGTTTAAAACCCTGCAATTTGCTTCAGGAATGAGATGTTGTCTTCACTCAAAAACACAGAGGATCCTACTCTCTCAGGAATGACTAAGATGCATTCCTGCTCCATTTTACATTATCCTTCAACACACACTGCTACCGGGGCTGCTTTTTCTAATGAATCCCTTTATGTGGCTGAATTTAGAGGAATTCTAGCAGATGCATCAAGAATGTTATCTGCATGTTAAAAACAATCTTTCTGACAAACACTGTTAATATCTCGCCTAGAGTTGATCCATATTCTCATTAATTTGGCCAGACGGATTGGTTATAAAACCTTGTGACTTGTAATCTGAAGTCAGAATAATGCAAAACTGTCTTCACTTCCTCTCTCCCCTTCCTCCCCCCTCCCCCCCCCACTACTTCTGCCAACCTGAGGAAAACAGCAGAAAGAAAAATCAGTACAGTGGAGGTTAAAGCGAACCTTGTAAAGTCAAGATTATTTTAGGTTCTGAATAGAGAAGTATCTGATTAGGCATCATTGTTTTCTATAGTCTGCAGAACAATAGAACTGTGATCAGCGTAAATAAATATTTTGCATTGTATGGTCTTAAAAAGCTGCAAATCAACTGGCAGACTTACTTTTCCCCTCTGAATTGTGAAACGTTCTGTATGGGTTCAAAGCTTCAAACAATCAAAGGCAAAAATACAGAGATGAGCACCAATTTCCCATGCCTGTTACTAAGCAAATATTTCATGACAAAACAGAAAATAATCAGAGTGGTTAAAGGGAACAAGAAAACATTTTAATAACATGGTAAAGAGGACAGAATATAAAACATATCAGAAAATTTATACCACTGCCCCTCCCCTCCCCCACCTACACACATTTTGAATATCCCAATGAAAGTCTTTATAAGATTACCTTCCTGTGATGGAAATAAGCAAGAAACAGACAGAACCTGCCTTTCTGTACTCATGAGAACAATTTATCATGATCTAACAGAATACTATTATAAAAAAAAATAATAATAATAAAAAAAAAATGAGCAGACCTGATATTATGAGAGGAATAATAGCCTTGTGAAAAGAAGGCTTAGAAGGGACTTGATCCAGGTTTATAAATACCTGAGGTGTGGGAGCCATAGTGGCGATGCTGGTCTGTTTTCAGTAGTGCATGGGGACAGGACTAGGGGAAATGGGCTAAAACTTCAGCATAGGAAGTTCTGCACGAATGTGCGCAAGAACTTCTTTACGGTGAGGGTGATGGAGCACTGGAACAGGCTGCCCAGGGAGGTGGTGGAGTCTCCTTCTCTGGAGATATTCAAGACTCTCCTGGACGCCTACCTGTGTGACGTGGTGTAGGGAGCCTGCTTTGGCAGGGGGGTTGGACTCAATGATCTCTAGAGGTCCCTTCCAACCCCTACAATTCTGTGAATGCAGACTTCCCAGCTACAAATAACTGAAAAGAAGACGACATGGACAGAGTCCAATATTTCACAACTTGACAGACTGAGATGCAAAGCAAAGCTGAGTTGTAAAGCAATTGGTTAATTATGAGAGGAGAAAGAAACAGCATTTTTGCTTGTTTGTTTCTTTAAATGTTGACTTAGCTTTTAATATATATACTTTTAGAGAACACTATTATTGTCTTCTTCCCCCTTGTTTCAGTTTACTAATGCACTTCTGAAATGAATTTCCATGCTGTAAGCAAAACATTAATGGACACATTAATACAAATTATACAGATGGGTGAGCTAAGGATTTATTAGAAACTCCAACTGTTAAATTTCCTTTGAAGTGTACAGATTCAGCACATCCACACTATAAACTCCAAGGTGAAGTGATAAATTTTGTAAATTGAAAACATAAGACACATTGAGCTCCCAGTTATTTAAATGGCTGCTCAGGGGATTTAGGGCAGCAATTGATTAGTTTAATTTATGAAAGAAAGTTAGATGACATGGTGACTTAGAATAACAGGGAATCTAACTGTTCTCCAGGATTTTGCTCTGTCATAGAAGAAACTCACACCTTTACAGTGTGAGTATATCAGCAAAGAACTGTCCAGAACTTGTCATTCCTCTTCACACTCAACTGCTTCTTTCCAATATAAACTGTATTTCCTTCAGCTTTGATGCTATCAAAATGTTGAATGCTCCTTGAGATCCATAATAAGATGCTTTGTTGATCATGAACAGAAAGCATAAAAGAATATTATTATTATAATTATCAAACCTATCAGGAATGTAAAACAAAACAAAACAAAAAAACAAAACAAAACAAAAACAAAAAAAACACAAAAAACAAAACAAAAAACAAAAGAAAACCCAAAACAACAGAAACAATAAGCCAAAAAGCAACAAAAGTCTTCAATAAAACCTACTTTAAAGGATTAAAGATTCCCAAGAGACTCAGAGACATTTATGTGTTTTGATCTGAAATGTAAAGCAATACTAATGACAGTAAATCATTGCACATACCAACATCTTGTTGTCTCTAAAGAAAGAGTACTGAACAAAACAGAGAAAAACTGGCATACAAAGTTACGTCCATCAAAGGTAACTCCTGAAATATAGGACATAACTATGTAGATACAGTTGACAACTTTGTTATTGCAAACTCTGCTCAGCAAAACTGTTGTGCTTTATGGCTTATGAGGACTGTGAATTGATGCCAGTCTTGTTCCTAGCCAACAAGCTTTCTATGGAAAAAAATGTCAAGAAAAATAAAGGTTTGAAGATGAAAAATGAAATTCAAATCCAGAAAATAGAGGAAAAGGTCTAAGAGAACTGGCCATGAAAAAGAAAACAAAGAAAATATTACCATAGACAAAAAGGGGAGCCAGCAATGACAGGAAGCTACTGGAGAACATAAAAGGAAATAAGAAAAAGGAAGGGGGAACGTGAAATGGAAGGGAAAGGGAATAGCAGGAGTAAGGATCAGGAGAAGAAAAATGGGATCTTAGCTGCCAAAACATTCACCAAAACCAAGTCTTGCCCTTATCTGCTCTTCTGCCTTCAGAAGACTTAGAATTAAATTTCTTGTTTAAGTAAATAATCAAGTTTCTGTATTTTTCAAATGGTTGCTGATAATCCAACATACCTAATGTTAACAAAGACATTGACCAATTGAAATATAATGTCAAGTCATTATTTCTGACATTAAAAGATTTTCAAAAGCTGCATCTGGAGACTACGGAACTATTTAAAAGTAATTAATAGCATCTTCTGTATTAAATCATACTACATGAACATGCAATGCAAAACATTTTCCTATCACTTCTGAAATTCCTTAATAGGTAATTTCTGTGAAAGAATGATTTTAATCATTACTTACTTAATAATATTCACCAATTATTACAAAAAAAAAAAAAAAAAAAAGTGAAAGTATCAGCTATTAAAAAATTTATCTTTCTTTGAAGGATATTCCTTACATAAAAGGGCACAGTAAGAAAAAGAGCTACAAAGCTGATTAAAACTCAACACATGCATACAAGGGTACACAGAAGAAAAAAGACTCATCTTCTAAAATGATTTTATTGTATATTCTAGAAATATCAAAACTTCCTTCAAGCTTACTGATTTACAGGTGGGAAAATTTTACCTCACTTTGTGCCAAGTCTCTATGTGTACAAAGCATCCAAATGCACATAAAGACACTTAACCTAAAGGTAGACTGCATTTAAATCCTTTTTATTTTAAGCTGGTGTGTGGAGTTATGTTCAGAAACATAACTCCACAGAGCAATAAGGGAAAAGCTACTGCTCTTATTACTATAATTAAACTATCATGACTGCCAACAATATTTTTTTCCATTTTTATATAGCCCGTAAAGGTTAAAAAGAAGAACTGAATCTTATTTTATAGGTAAAGGAAAGCGTTAAAGCAATAATTTATTGAAATAAATCCTTTAGGTAAATATATACATGGCAGAAATAGAGTCGGAAGACAGAGTAGAGAAAATTTTAAAAAAGCAGTACAGAAATGAAGTTGTTTCTTATACAGAACTCAAAGGAATTATGAAGTCAAAATTTATGTAGGTAATATGCTTTTATTTGCAATCCTTTCCTTTGTGCCTTATAAGCACTACTTGCTGCACCACTGCTCTTAATCACTTTGGTCAATGATTTGCTTGGCTTCTCTGGCTGTACGTTCTGCCAGAAAGTAAAAAGGACTTGCAAAACCCACCCTGAGCAAAAGCCATGAAATACTTACATGCAGTAACATCAATCTGGCCTCAATGAGTGTTTTTATTCTGTTTAGATATGCAATACAAAGAATTATTTTGTCAGGAATTAGGAGTCAAGAGAGGCTGATTTTGGAGGAGAACAGGAGAAAGGCAGACTGCATGAATGAAGGATCACAGTGCAACATTAGAGGAATCTCATCTGAAAATGACTTCAGATTCTGTTATCACAAGGTTTAAGTAGCATAAACTTTGTGGTGTAAGATAAAGTATAGATGTTTTCCTCCAACATGAATCTCCATCTGTGCTGTTCACTGACATTAAACAGACATTTCTATTTTACAGGAGACTATGACTGCCTGATAAGAGAGACATGACCTTTCCTTTTCCTCTCCCTTTTCCTCAATAAAAATGGTCTACTTCAAAATGTCATGGAAGTGTAAGGACTTAATCTCAAACATGTCACAGGACCAATAGATTCATTGCCAATGCAGTAACTTTTCCCCCCATTTTTAACCTGTGATAAATAGCAAATCAGCCTTTCCTTTCCTAATTAAAGACGTTCTTGAGCTTACCCTCCATAAAAGTGCAGAATGTAAATAATATTAGACAAACCACAGATTTGCATTTAATTTGTTAAGGATTTCAACATAAGTTTGACTGTCTATGATCATCCTCACAGCTCTAGAGTATGCATGCACTAAGCTATTTTCTTAGCAAAAGTATCACATTTTGGATGAAACAACTTTTTTTTGAACTATGTGTTCTGCTCTCATGTTTTTACCAAATAAAAGTAGCAAATGCTTCTTGACTGCAGCTCTGAAGTCCTTTAAAATTTAACAGGGGAGTAGACAGTAATCAGAACTAATACTCATCAGTTTGGAATAGATACTGTCTATTGCTCTTCCCTGAATGAGATTCCAAAGGCAGGTATTTGCTGATGACTCTGAATAGCTGTGTGCTTATAGACATATGAACCAGCCCAGCTCGCAGACTGGAAGAGTGAAGAAAAAAAAAAAAAAAAAAAAAAAAAAAAATCATAGTGTTCAGTCCCACATAGCCCACATAGTTCTCCATATATACTTTTATAATATAAAACATGAAAGAAAAAACGAAGTGCATTCCCTCTATTCTAAGCCCTGTACTTAAACAGAACTGGAAGATATTAAACTTATTTGATCATGTATCATCTCTTAATGATAGCCTGTATTCTGCTAAGTTCCTATTTATACATACAAGTTTAAAGAATTTCACTTCAACTGTCCACATGCATGGTCTGGAAAGATCCTTCTGTGTTTTCTCATGACTTTGAAATACCTTCTCCTTCAGGATAGAAGTAATTTAAATTCATTTTGGGGAGAAAGCGGGCATATAAAAACACATAAAGGATAGATAATTCTTTTGATTTTCTAGTCAGCTTTTCTTTTGGAAATGGTACTATTAAGTAGAATTCTTCACTTTCATTTCCCAGTAAGTCTTGATTAAAATATAGCTATAATAGAAGTATTTTAATTAGCTTCAGATGATGTAAAAATGTGGCATTATTACAGGTACTACCTGTTCAAGATGGATCATTGGATTATCTAAAATGTTAAGAGCATAAGTTATAGTGAAGATTCAATCTTGCAATAAGTGTAATGTCCTCTGCTTCAACCCAGGCGGTCCTATCTTCCAATGATTTTTAAAAAGGTTGAGAGTACTCAGTAATTTCTAAGATTGCATCTCAAATGTACATAATTGACCACAAATTTGTGAAGTAGTAGAGTTCAAGGACATGACTACTTAATCTCACAGATGTCACACATCAACCTTCTAACACCCTTTTTCTCACTGACTTGCAAACTTTTCTGCTTAATTACTAAATGCACGCAATTCAATAACATCAGAGAAAGATATAAAGAACATTCTGTATTTCATAGCCTAATTTAATCCTCTTCTTTTTGAATTTCTTTTGAAACTGTTCAAAGCTTGGACATGGAACTGAGATTCTTAGGTACTGCTCTAACTTCTAGTGGGAGCAATACATCATCAAAAACCCTTTGAAGAAGCAGCTTTACACCTAATTTTAAGAGGTAACACAGCAGAGACCGTGACCCAATGCCTGAGCCTGCTACAGCAAACTAGAAATTAACAACTCTCATTAGGCAGGCTGTCAATGACTTGAAAACAGTCAAGTAAGAACTGATTTCTGAAGCCTTCCTGATGCAATGCTGTATCAGGCTGCTTCACACTTGAAGCTTTCAGGCATGCAGTATGGTGACATAATTGCACAGAATGTGGGAAAAGTACATGGGAAAGCATTACAAACCAGTAACATTGTTATGCAGTGGAAGACATCCAACTTTTAAAAAAGCCTGGTTTATTTATGTGCCATCCTGCAAATTCAATTACAGTATTGAAAATTAGCTACAGGTTTTCTACTTATAAGTGTTTGTACTCATTTCAGTATAGACTACTTTCTGTCTCTATGCTTAAGTTATTCCATTAAACATAGGAGCACAGTGACAGTTCTCTATAGTTGCAAATTCTGCACAGTGTCATCCAACATGGACTGGTCAGACTAACAGAGTACGGAACTCACCTACTCCAAAACATTTACCGTTAACTTCGTGAAAAATATCAAACAAAGAAAAGGCAGCTACTTCTATTTACTTGACAAGCAGATTTCAGTTACAATTACATTTGGTCAGGTCTATGTGGTCTGGACAGTGTGTAAAGAAACATCTGTGAGAATTACCTTTGAATACCAACATATCGCCTTTGAAAAGTTCACTATCTATTTTCACAGAAGGAATAATGAGTCAATTTCTTCCTTCTTCCCACAATATTTTGAAATCTAATCAAGGACTACAATCTTTTATTTTAATTAGTAATGCAAAACTAGGAGAAGAGGGAATTTACAACTGTAGTCCACTGTTTGTTTTTGTTGTTTGTTTTTTTTTTGTTTGTTTGTTTGTTTTTTTTTCCAGTCATCTTTGAAAACAACATAAAGGAAATATGTTGGATAAAATATGTATTTAAAAAAAACCCTATGACATCATCCCTACAAGCTCAGATAAATTCTTGAGCTCTGCAAGCAGTCTGCTCAGTGTTATACACTCTTCCCAGCCTTACTGTCCTATACCAGCTTGGAATAGATCTCACTGTAAAGACTCGTTAGACAAAAAGCAAGAGATAAGCATGCTAACGAAGCTGTCATTGTATGTATTATAAACTATGCTTGTAATGGGATTATTCTTTAGAAAATTTGTTAAAGAAATGAAGTTTGTGGTGCAGCAAGCTTGGAGGAAAATGAATTCACAGATGTTCACCTTAATGAACAACAGATTGAGAATATATATTTGAATTCAAAAGGAAAACTTTGCATATGTTGTCAAAATTAGGTTTTGATCTTTACAAGTGTTGTGCTCATGTGAATAATCAATTAATAATTGATTAAAGGCTTCCTCAAAATTTATCATGTCTGTATACTTTTTTATTTATTTAATTCCTCATGAGAACTCAATAGATCAACGTGTGAATGGTTTCCTCCTGGGTACCTTAATACATAATATGCATCTCTGAACTGAAAAAGTTCCATTAGATTGGTTAAGAAGCTGTCATATTAACATGGCTAAGCAACAAAAACCTTCATAGCACAAAAACCCTTTTTTCCAGAAAGATTTTCTCATTTTCTCCATGCTTATGCTAAGCAGCAGATGCAACAGCAAACATTCTCTCAACATGATAGACAGAGGTACTGGGTTACTGCAACAGAGACAAGGCTAATGCAGGTCTCTCACCTTACAATATGGAAGGTGAGGAAGCTGGCAGGGAAGCATGACCCACTCCCAGCTCTCACATAAACCCCAGGCTGTAATCCACTTGCTCCTGGTAAAAGGCCATCTAACTGATAGGTTAGCAAATGTGAAAGTAGTGCCACGTACATGTGCAGTTTACGGCCCTGTAATGTAAAGAATGAAAGCAAGTTGCAAATCAGCTCTATAGAGCCACCTTGCATTTAATCCTTAAATAATATGAAATTCAAAGGTGAAAGAAAACCTCTAACAAACAAGGAAATAATCTTACCATGTCAATATTTCTCTGTAAACTGCAGTTTGGACTTTGGGCCAGTCTTGTAAGCAATGTCATATTAAATTAACAGCAACAAACATCATGAAGCTTAACGAGCTCCCTGTGGATGGTGGTGAGGCATTCGCTGGATCCTTCCTGCTGACAGTGTGCAATGCCTCAGACAATAACAACTTGTGCTATTTCAGTGGATTAGCTATTCATATCAGCATCCTGAGCATTCAGCCATGCAGGACACCAAGACATGATGAGCAAACATTTTACACTAAATAATTAAATCTGTTATAACAAGAAATGATCTCTTATGTGGCTTTTGCCATGCCCTATAAAGTGAGCAAGGTATTTACTACTCATCATTTAAAAAATAAAAAAAAAAAAAAATAATAATAATAAAAAAATGCTCTCTGTTTTCCATCAATAAAGAGGCAGTAAAATGATAAATAAGGCACAAACAATTTTGCACCTATGTTTATGTTACTTTTCTTAGGTTTGTTTCATATTAATTACCACAACATTACAATCTTAAGAACTAAACCTTACTGGATGGACTCTGGCTTTGGAGCCTAAAGGTATTAACCCACAGCACTTACACTGCACTGACATTTGTTTCTATACATTCTGGATATGTTATGTTCAACAATAACATGAAAGCACAGAATAAATATATCAGGAGCTTTTTAAAATCCAGCCAAAACTTTCCCACATTCATGCACCTTGCTGCCAATCACTCAAACAAACAAGAATGCAGCCTCAATGCTGTTTTATAACTGAATCAGATACCAGAATTCGTTGCAGTAAACAAACAAATCAAACTTAATAAAAGACAAGACTACATTAGACCACATGGAAGAAAGTACTCGAACTGCTACAAAAATGTAGGCAAATTACAAAGGAAATTCTATATTCAGAGCTGCAAAAAAGTCACAATAAAAAAAAAGTATGAACTTTATGAAAAAACTTCAACTATCTCAAGGTTTAACACCATAAACACTAAGTAGGTCCAGCACAGAGCAAAGTACAAGGAAAATGGAGGAGCCTGTTCATTTGCAGAGTCCTGCTGTGAGTAGCTAGCCATCCATTGCAATGTAGTTGAAGATGACACTTCTAGACTGAGACCATCTACACCACTTCAATACTTTTAACTTGGTATTAGGGGGTTTAAATCAAATCGGCAGCAAATTGTACTGGGACAACTAGGAAATGACTTGTTAGCAGCCTGTCCAATCCCCCTCCTGGTGGATGCTGCTCTACAGCCCCACTGCAAGATCACTGAGCAGCCTTTGCTAATGCAGCTCACCAGCCAGTGGTTTAAAGGATACAGTTCTGTTATTTTTTACCCAGCTAGGCTCCAAGAGAGATGCTTGAGTGCCAGCAGCTTCTGCAGGGGTGTCACTTTCACAAAAGGTATTCAGCTGCCTCAGGACAAGGCTGAGAGAGAAACGCTCACATTACTCACTTAACAGACACTGGAGTTCATTACCTCTCTTAGCCAAATATGGTAAATCTTAAATGAATGTTTTCAAGGGATTCCAAAACTAAAAGTGTGGAGTAATCATACTTTTCTTGGCAAAATCTTCACTATTATAGAATTAATTATAGGCCGTCAACAGTAATCTACAAGGAAAAGTTGTAAGATAATGTTTTAGATTTATAGCCCCATATGTATTAGTAAGCTGTAACAATAAAGTGAATTCATGACACTGTAAAACCAGCTAAAAGCCTCCACACACACACAAATAAATAAATAAATAATAATAATAATAAAAAAATAAAATAAAAATCAAAGCCACTTTGCCAAGACTTAAATAGCACAGCTTATTTTCTAAGGGATAATTAAAATGAAAATGCTTCTCTATACCTGTTCTCTTTCATTCAAATTCCAAATTTTTTCAAAAGCTAATAGAAGTCTAAAATGATTTCTGGGTTTACTTTAGATGAGCTGGTCTTTAATGCCAATACTTGAACTTAAGGCTGTAGAAGCTCATCCAGAACATATAATAAATGTATTCCTCACATCTTGACTCATTTAAAAAAATAAAATTTCAAGATAAGGGCACAATTTAACAAAGCTTCACCTTCAAAATAATAATTTCCAACCTGGCAAGGAAACGCTATCTTGTTCAGATGCAAATACACGAAAATCTAGACAAAAGGTAAATGACATAATGTGCTTCAAGAGTGCTGATAGTGGACCTTGTAACAAAGCATTATTATTGACCTGGCTTTGGTAGAGAAGAAAATATGTTAGATAAACTCAAATGCATATTAACTTGTAATGGAAAATACCCAGATACTCCACAAGATCCTAGAAAAAAAAAAAAAAATAAAAAAAATCACTGAGATAAGCCATTTTCATCTGTCTACATTTGACAAACATTTAGAGCAGTTCATAGAACTACAGAATGTTCTGAGTCCAACAAGGACCATCAAGCCCAACTTCTGGCTCCATGCAGATCAGCATAGAAATAAACAACTTACAACTGTGCCCCGGTGGCGCAGCGGTAGAATTGCCGCTTGCAACACCTGAGGGCCCAGGTTCAAATGCCCCCTGTGGCGCAAGGGGTAGAAGTGCCACTCTGCTACACAGACGGCTCAAATCCCAGGAGTTGGACTCGATGATCTCTAAGGTCCCTTCCAACTCGCACAATACTATGATACTATGATACAGTGCATACAGAAACCGGTCACCAGAGACAGTTGCTTAATAGTTTTATTAATTCTGTTTGTTTATTGCAAGTTCTCAACCAAACTGACTATTAATGTTATTTTCTACAAGACATCCTAACAAAGTTAATCCTCAGATGTGTAGCAAATAATTAAAAAGTTGTGCAGATGAGAATTGGGTTACCCTTCACTTTGTTAGCAGACTTACACATCTAAACATAGATTTCCTCTACTTGTTTAGACTGAAAATGATTTAATCTGGAAACAAAATGCAACTGCAATGCAAAAGCAGCTCACTGAAACAGAAGAAGTAATTGTAACTATGTAGAAGAGTAAATTCAGACTATGTAAACTTTTACTACGAAAGCAAATGTTTTCTGAAATAGCTGTGATCATGAAGTCAACAGTGGAGTGCTGAAGAAATGCAGTAGAGTTAAGAAAATTAAAGCTTTTCAACAGAAGTACCACCTTTCTATAGAAACAGTCATATTTGCCACTCTCATGCAATTATTTCCATTATCTTTTGCCATTTCAAAACTACTTTTAGGCATATGATTAAAAAGATGTTGAGTACTGAACAGCTGAGTCTAGACAATAAACTCAAGCAAGCCATTATCTCATTCTGGGACCTGCTAAAATTATGCAATATAGTACCTCGATTTATTTATTTTTTTCCTGTGAAACAGACAATTGAAGTTAGCAAATAATTAGAATGATATCCAACTTTTGGAATCTGAGTCCAGAGAATATTTCTCTGATATATTTCTCACACAAATGTCTCTATTCATTTTATGAATTTGAATACTAAAAGTAGCATTGAAATGAAGATTATCATTCCTTTAACTCCCAAACAATAAAGTCATAAATAAAAATCAAATCAGATGATACTTTCTATTTTTGTAATGACTATTTACATGGGTTGATAGTGTCAAGATGAGGGGGAATGATTTTAAATTAAGATGGGAGGTTAAGGTTAGATATTAGGAGAAAGTTTTTCACCCAGAGGGTGGTAATGCACTAGAACAGGTTGCCCAAGGAGGTTATGGATGCCCCATCCCTGGAGGCATTCAGGGCTAGGCTGCATGTGGCTCTGGGTAAGCTGGTCACAGGGCTGACGACACTACATATATCAAGGGGGCTTGAAACTGGATGTTCATTGTGGTCCTTTTCAGCACTGGCCATACTCTGATACCACGATTCTTCTTTAATTATTTCTTCTCCTTAAATCTGAAAAATAGATGAATTATGCCATTTTATCCCACTGTTTGTATGAGTTAGTATTTCTTTGCCACCCAAAATATTTTTTACTGGAAGCCAGAGAGGAATGTAGAGACATACAGGGACGTGAAAGCACTTCTTATGTTTGCCAAGATTATAATTTGTTGTATACCTAACATCAAGACTAGAAACGCAATGTGATTGCAAACACTGTTTTTATTGAAGAAAATATGATTGATATTTATATCCCTAGAAGACTGCTTTCACCTGTTTACATATAATCTATTTGAAAAACAAATATCAGAACAGACCGCAGATGGAAAGTAAATAGACTATCCTGATAGTTAATTACAATAAATAAATACATACATGCATATATTAATCTATTTATATTTGTCCCCAGTTTCAGTGGTAAAGGTTAAAATTCTGCAGACTATAAATAATACACAGTTTTGAATCTGTCAAGAAATATACATTAAATAATTACTAGAAAATTCATTTCTTTGGTAGATTCTAAATGAGGCACAATCTGACCTTGGCATTGCCCAGTTCACACTCACAATCAGTCTCCCAAAATGATTAAGCATCTCCTGCCCCTCATTTTATTTTTCATGTGCCCAACATCTAAATTACAGGCAAGATTTTGTCTTCTAAACTTACAAGCACAAAATAATAAGGTGAACAAAAAAAAAAAAGTGTTTATTTTACATTTCCCACCTTGCACTGCTCAGAACACTTTTCACATATAAAGCTCTCATTTTCTTAGATATACCTTAGCCGGCCAATGTTTCTGTCAATCCAATCAGGTTTTTATAATGATACAATAATTGTAATGCTTGAGAGCATCCACAGGCAATAATCAACCTGTTGTAATGCCGGAGGGACAGAATGAGACTGATCTACATTCAGGGAGATCTTTAAATGTCACCTACCTTTTATTCCAAAATAGATATTTGTTTCTCCCTAACTTAAAATAGGGATATGCATAAGTGTTTATAAGAAATCAGACAATCCAGTAAATTAAAGGAGTATTTTCAGATCACATCAAAAACACATTAAAAAGCTCATTTTTAAAACTGGAAAATTAAAAACAAATGAATCATTTAATGACTCAAATTTTTGACACACTTGCCAGAATTCTGCATGTTACTTATGCCACAGAATTTTCCTTTTTCTTTTTTTAAACCCAATATGAATCAAGTAGAAATTATGTGAGAGTAGTTTTGACTTCTCTCAATCAAAGACATGAACAAATAATTAAAAATTATAGCCTAAGCTCCATTTCCCATTTTTCTTTTTCAGGTGCCATGTGATGTGTCCTATGCAAAACTTGCTTTCATGTTCATATATCTCTTAGTTTACAAACTAACTCTGTTGAATCTGTTTACATCTTTCAAAGTCTCATAAATACAAGCCCTAGACACAGATTTATTCAGTTATTAAGTAACACTGGGAAACCTTGAAGGCAATATGAAGCATTTTAAGACATGCTGCAGCAGGGTGCATACATGGTTTATACCACAGTCCAGTATGAAGTCAGCAGACTGCAAACATCACAGATAAGAAATGAGAAATTTTGAGGGCAATTGAGCACAATGAATTTTCACAGTGGATCAACACAAAGTCATTTAGAATGACTATTTCTGAAGCACTGATACAATGAACACATTTACAGTGTTCAATGGCCCTAAAAATTCACCCTTCCACCTGTGGCATAGCTACTGCTGTGAGTTCTTAGCTTTTTTTTTTTTTTTTTTATATGCAGCATGTGCAGCTGTACATACATATACATGCGCATACCTTGAATGTACTAATCAACCTACTGGCACACTATAAAAGAAAGCCAGTATCAAAAGAGAAAAGCATCATTGAACTTCAGAAACATTCCACATGCAATGTAAACTCCAAAATGAGGGCAAACCACATCTCAAGAATGCCTCATATGTGCCTTAGCATAGCTTCTAGGAAGATCTGCTCCACAATCTCCACAAGCACAGAGGTGAGGCTCACTGGCCTGTAGTTCCCTGGGTCTTCCTTTCTTAAAAATGGGAGTAATACTTCCCTTTTTCCAGTCTTAAGTCTTCTTCCAGTTTTAAGGACACTGTCTTTGCTGTGGTCAATAGCTAATTATTATATCTGCAGGCATGGCAGCTAACAAGTGGCACTGTCCCAGCTTTTCATTTGCTTTTTTTTATTATTATTATATTTTCAACACAGTCTCCATGCTTCCCTCCTCAGAAATTAAGCATGTTAAAGAAACCATCTTGTTTTTTTTTTCCTGTGACCAACGATTGTTATTTCTGAAATGTGCATGCTTTATTAACAAGGTATTTTCCTCAGCTTTCACCGCAGAACAGATTTGCCACATATTTAATGATTTTAAGATCAGTCAAATCAATTTTTACCTGTGTAACAGAACACTGTCGGTCCTCCATACATGCAACAGAACTTGACAGTTAAGTATGTAAGAAAGGAGAGACTCCAGGCCACCATTTGGGGATTGCGAAGAAGTTTGGCACATATCTCTACCATCTGAAGGAAACAACTTGCTACCTTATGCAGGGGCTTCACAGAAACCACAGGAGTTTTTTTTTTTCCAGCAATATACTGAAGAATGGACTGAAGTATAATAACGCTGTCCCAACAAGCCTACTGAACTTCACAGAAGTTTATAGAAGCCGCTTGGTGTTTTCCATCAAAAATAATAAATAAATAAATCATTAGTATACAAAGTCAAGTCATTTTATAGTAAAAGCAGTTAAAAAATAGTAAAATTTGTGCCACATAAGGCAGCAGTTGGCAATCATATGATAGTTAAGAGCAGGTGAATCCTCATTATTCAAATATTCTTTCCCTTCTGACTTCCCCAGACATCACAAGGCTGTTGATGAGTCAAACTGCAGTGACATGAATGTGAGGCACCAGATAACATCTGGTAATATGAACGGTTATTTTGCTAAAATAGGGAGCTTAAAAAATGGAAATTTTAGCTTGATAGCTACATGCTTGCATTGCCTCTCCTCACTATTATGTACATTTCTAGATCTCATAATCATAGAATCATAGAATTACTCAGGTTGGAAAAGACCTTGAAGATCATCAAGTCCAACTGCAGCCTAACCAGTAGCCTAACAAAAAAAAAAAAGAAAAAAAAGAAAAAAAAAGAAAAAACCACACACAACAACAACAAACCTCTGCTAAATCATATCTCTGAGTACCACATCCAAACGGCTCTTAAACACATACAGGGATGGCGATTCAACCACCTCCCTGGGGAGCCCATTCCAGTACCTAACCCTGGCACAACTGGAGGCCATTTCCCCTCGTCCTGTCACTTGTTACTAGTGAGAAGAGACCTGCCCCACTCTCACTCTAAGAACCTTTCAGGTACTGGAAGGGAGTGATAAGGTCTCCCCTCAGCCTCCTCTTCCTCAGACTAAACAGCCCCAGCTTCCTTAGTCTCTCCTCATAGGGCTGATTTTCCAAGCCCTTCACGAGCCTTGTTGCCCTTCTCTGGACCTGCTCCAGTACCTCCATGTCTTTCTTGTGCTGAGGTGCCCAAAACTGGACACAGTACTCGAGGTGAGGCCTCACCAATGCCGAGTACAGGGGCAGGATGACTTCCTTAGTCCTGCTCACCACACCACTCTTGATACAAGCCAGGATGCCATTGGCCCTCTTGGCCACCTGGGCATACTGTTGGCTCATATTCAGCCAACTGTCCATCAGCACACCAAGGTCCCTTTCCGTCTGGGAGCTTTCCAGCCACACTTCCCCAAGCCTGTAGGGTTGCCTGGGGTTGTTGTGACCAAAATGCAGGACCCGACACTTGGCCCTGTTGAAACTCATTCCGCTAACCTTGGCCCATCGATCAAGTCTATCTAGGTGCCTCTGTAGTGCCCTTCTTCCCTCAGGCAGATCAACACTCCCTCCCAGCTTAGTGTCGTCTGCGAACTTACTGAGGGTGCACTCAATCCCCTCATCCAAATCATCAATGAAGATGTTAAACAGAAGCGGCCCAAGCACCGAGCCCTGGGGGATGCCACTGGATTCCACTCCATTGACCACAACTCTCTGGGCCCGGCCATCCAACCAGTTCTTCACTCAGCGGAGCGTGTGCCCATCCAAACCACGGGCAGCCAGCTTCTCTACCAGAATGTTATGGGGGACAGTGTCAAAGGCCTTAAATAATATATATAATACAAAGTATTATAAGGAAAAAAAAATGCTGTTTTGTTGTTTGACGTCTTTTGAAAAACTGCTGTGACCAGTGAACAGTGACATAGAATAATAATTCCATAACCACTACTTTTCTACAGTCCTTTTCATGACAGGTGCTATCTAAAATCCTTTCCTTACAGAGGTTTTCTATGAGTAGAACCAGAAACTAAGCAGTACGTAAACCTACTAAATCTTGCTTCAGTTCACAAGGCCATTGCAATAGCTGCCAAAGGTATCTGAGGTATCACTGAGGTATCTCCTTATCTGCACAAGCCAGTTTATAAAGTCACTAAAGTCTCTCAAAACCCAGAATGTTTTCAGGATATTGATAGGTATTCACTCATCGAGTCCTTGTACATTTAATAGCCTGATGCAAGTCCTCAGTGCCAAGATGGAAACTAATCTGTGTGAATCTCAGATATAGACAAATACATGCTGTCAGAAGCAATTGCAGTTAGGAACTTCATCTGCAAAGCTGTTAGCTTTTTGACTTTGTATTTCAACCGTCGAACTGCAATAGGGAACAGAGTTGAGGAAATACTAAGTGCACAGATTACAGTGCCATCATTCGCAGCAAATGCAACACTCATTTCCACTGCCACCCCATTGCTAAGTGGATAACTTAAGAGTTTATTTCTTGAGTTTCTCAGAGAGTTCTGAGTTCTAAAGAACCTTCACGAGGGTTTTTCTGGCTTTTTTTTTTTTTTCTCCCCCACAGTGGCAAATATTGATCAATTCCTATGAATAGCTGCAAGAACAAACAGCAAAATAATACTTAAATGTAAGGTCTTTTTATTTTCCCCTTAACTACTTCTGAAAATGCTGAATATATTTCTGACAAGTTTGATGAGAAGAAAAAAAAATAAATAAAAATCAGAGGGTCATTTTGGTTGAAAGCAACCTCTGGAGCTCACCTAGTCCAACTCCCTGCTCAGAGCACAGTCTCCTAGAACAGGGTGTCTCAGTACTCAGCTAGATTCTGATTGTCTTCAAGGATTGGGATTCCAGCATCTCTGGGAAAATGGTTTGACTGTTTGACCACAACTATGGTGAAAATAATCCTCCTTGTATCACAGAACGACCTGGGTTGGAAGGGACCTCAAGCATCATGAAGCTCCAACCCCACTGCCAGGCAGGGCCACCAAAATTCCATGTTTACTAGATCATGTTGCCCAGGGCCCCATCCAACTTGGCCTTGAACACCTCCAGGGATGGGGCATCCACAACATCCCCGGGCAGCCTATTCCCCGACCTCACCACTCCCCCAGTAAAGAAACTGGAATTTCCTATTTTATAACCTGTTTCTGTTGCCCTTCATTCTACCACTGTGCATCTTTAAGGAAAGACTGTCTTTTCTCCATCCTTTTATCAGAAAACCACAGATTGCAACTAAACCTTCACCTCTGCTTCTCCAAGCAAAAGAAATCCAATTGTCTCAGCCTCACAAGACAAGTACACCAACTCATGACCTATCTAAGCAGCCTTCTGTCAGTGCTTAAGAGCCCAAACCTGAACACAACACATCAAATACATCCTATGTGCTGAATGCAAGCAAATAACCATTTCTTTGGATCTACTACTTGCACTCCTGCTAATGCAGTACAGTACATGCTCGCATTTAAAATGTAGCATTTTGCCACTGAAAATTCCTTCTCCATCCACAAATTCCTCCAAGCAGTGAAAAAGAAAACAAACAAAAGTCAATCACATTCAAGTACAAAAAAATGCTGTTTCCAAAGCTCAGGTTCTAGAAACTTCTGTTTTAACAAAGTTCTGTTGTTAAGTTTACATACAATCAACAAACATATAGTTAGCAGAATGGCATGGTTAAGATGGTATTTGACAAGTTTATAGTTAGAAAGATTATCAGCATGGAAAGAGACAATCAAAAACAAATGAAATGCTCACCTATGTCCTGGGCTTGCAGTAGAAAACTCCAAAGGGAGTGAACCCAGGAAAGAAGCTCTTCTCCAGTGGAAGTCAGCCTTTAAACGGGGCCTAGGATAGTTGCAGCCAGGCTCCACTCCTTCCAGTCACACAGCTAAATTACCTTCACCTGTGTTCCCATGGCTGACTCAGTGCTTGCCTCAAGTGATCAATCAGTGGTTCAGGCTGTGATCAACAGTTCCCATACAGTCTACAAATGCTTAAACTACTGATGTTCACAGACCGTTAATATCTAACCTCCAGTACACTGTATCTGATAGTGTATGAACTTTGCAGAGTCACAAACAACATTTTCTATATTCAACAGAGACAGAAAAAGCAAGTACTTCAGATATTGTAGCAAAAACAATGAAAACAGATCAGTTTAGGTGCCAAGATTCTAACAATCTAGGCCAAATTTGTTTTAATATTTAATTATATTCGGAAACTATTATGGAGATGCTGGTTCTGAAACTGATACCATTATTTACTTTAAATTATTGCTCTAATTCTGAATTTCACTGCTCGCTTTTTTGCAGTTGCCCAGATGAACAGATCATAAACTCTGTAAGTCCTTTCCGCACAAACTGAAAAACTGTTGTAAAACAGCTATTCCAGTATCAGCCTTCTCAACTTAATGAAAGTAATATGAAAAATAAGATAAGATTTGTGATTCTCTGCAGATTCATCTCTTCTTCCAAAGAGCAACTCATCGGAAAGAAAGGGGTAATGTGGCCCCATCAATTATGATCAATCTCAGGAGATTGCCTGAACTTCCCTACATGATCTCAAGAAGCTCCAGAACTGGCCATTAGAGTCATTCAATTGCAACTGGAACACAACTTTACCGTTAACTTATCCTTTCATCAGCTTAATGACTTTAAAATATGTATTCTTAAGGGAAGAAAAAAGAATTGTTAAAGTTTTCACTGGGTTTATAAAAACTGTTTACAAGCAAGCATGAACAACTATTCCTTCTCTGCTTCATTGCTGTGTACTGTAGCTGCACATTTCTTTAACATATTTCAGGTTCTATCTGTTTTTTAGTAGCTTTCTTAACAAAATCCTTACCAAAAACAAACAAACAAAAACCACCAAAAACAAAGACAAACAAAGAAAAAGACTATAACCTTATGAAGCCTAAATCAGCTAGAGAAATAAATGTGAAAAAGAAAGTTGCACTGTATTGTACTATTGTAATCATCACTTGGTATGTTAAGGTTACTTTTCTCCATAGCAGCTTCAATCAACCTGCAGGTTGGTATCAAAAACAGTTAAGACTGCAATTTCAGTCGCTGACTTCACTCAAATCTTCACATTAAAAGATATCTGCAAAATCTTCAGATACAAACAGAGCAGAGCATGAGACTTATGCATCTCAAAGGAGTAGAGTCCATGAAAGCAAGTAGATGCTAGGAAACAAAAACATAGTATCACAGAATCACAGAATTGTAGGGGTTGGAATACCTTATTGCAGCTTGCAGCTTTCCTATTTCTATTCCTATTTCCTATTTGTGCAGCACTCTTTTCCTCTTTCTGAGCTTGTAACAGCAATAGTACCCACCTATCCTGCTCTGCAACTATTACACTTATCTTACACACAGGGGAAATGGGAAAGCTCAGCAGTTTGAGCACCAGTGAGGGAGCAACATACAAAAACTGAACTATTTTTTATATTGCTATAAAAGCAAAAGACAATATAAAGGCAGTGCAAAGCCAGCTAAACTAGTGTACCTGACAGGTATATGGATTGAAAATATGCTGGCAATTAGAAGCCTTGGTGAAGAAAAAAAACCAAAACAACCATATACAACTTTCAAACTATGCTGCTGTCTACACAATTCAGCAGTCTTTGAGCTCTGGCATTAGCCAGCAACTGGCAAGCTGGGAAAGGCTTTTGTTTCTCATGCTAACACCCTCTGGTGGTACTGAATGGGGGCAACTACCTCCTACTTCAAGTTGATCTTGAGCAGCAGGCTCCAGAGGAAGGAGTAAGGACTCATAAGGAAGGCAGTGAGTATGGACATCAGCCCTTTTGTGGTAGGTACCAAGGCAGCCTTTATGAGAAGAGCTTTTGCTCTGCTCTGGCAAAGTACTCAAGCACCAGCTGCAGCGCTCTGTTCATGCTGGATCCCTCCAGCAGCCCACAGTCCAGAGCCTGGATGCATTCCTGCAGATGACTGCTCACATGCACAAACAAGGCAAAGCTGCAGGCCCAGCCTATCACCAGCACCTGCAGGTAGAAGCTCTGATGCAGTATATCAAAAGTTTTTTGCAAAACTTCTTATGTTTCAATATTTTTCCAAACAGGCAGGCAGGGGATTGAATGTGGCTTTGGAGGCTTCCAAGGCCAAGAAAACAGCTGATTCAGTCAGGATCTTGGGGGCATTCTGTACATTGTGAGGTTGAGGTTTTATTTCCTCCTCTGGTAATTTGTCAAACATACTGTTATAAAAAGTTACAGAATCAAAAAATGTCAGACAAATACAGCAAAGCTTTGAAACCTTTTGTGATAACGCAGAAGTAACAAGTACAGTTACAACAGCTGCATGCACAACTGTGTTTCCAAGGCAACAACTCAGAATCCTTACAGTTATAAAAAATCCTATACACCATGGGGGAGTTGTGAAATTAGGGAGAATCCAGCTAAAATAGAATATAGAAAAATAGACTAAAACTGAGAAGCCACAGGAACACTGAAATTATGAAACTCATGCTGTTTCTAACAGTTGGAGCCTGACAGAGCCTTGGCTGTGTTTTGGTGAAGTCTTGGCCTCCAGATCTGTCGCACAGGTTCTCCTTTGTCCTTTAGGCTGCAGATTGCCCATTCACTGGGGCCACAGGAAAAAAAGATAAAACAAAAAAACAAACAAACAAAAAAAACCCAACAAACTATTAGCCAAAAACTGGCAGAGCTTTTACTGTCACTCAATTTACTTGCAGAGTAAAGGCACAATCCTGCCCATGTTTTTCGGCTTAAGCATGCGTGTAGCCTATTAGCAAAGCAGTGCACTGTGATAAGCAAATTCTTCGCAACCACTTCACAAAAGGAGAAAAATATCCATTACTCTCCTTTTAGTATTATTGTAATGCTTATACGACAATAAAATGTTAAACCTTAGGATTTAACAAGCAGAGTGCTTGTTAACATGCTAGATTCTTCAAAAATAAGTGCCAGGTTTGCATATAAAACTTCTTCAGCTTTTGAAAAACTGCAGCTGTCTAATCCATACCACCTGAGCAGCGAGGGAACCTGGGACACACATTGAAAGAGCTGCCTGTAAGATTCTTATCAAGGACTTGGACTAGTTTCTAGTTACATGCTTAGCTGCAACTACAGGATTAGCCAGCTTTGTAGCAGAGCCCCATTTGCAAGTAGTGTGGATGTATTGTAGATGCACTGGATTATATTTCACGTTAACCAGATATGTTTGTGTGTAAATTGTAATCAGAGAAAAATAAAATGTTAAAAATATAATTAAACACCATTGCTTTTGAAGATGTAAAGTGGTCATTTTGCTGCTCTTAGGACCTTTAAACTATTGAAATCTTAGCACTTACAGGATTTATTGATTGTTATCAGTGTATGCTAAAGACTTTTGTCTTTAATACTGATTTCTTACACTTATTTTCAATTTTACATTTCTCTAAATGAAGCCAATGTGTCTCCTCAGCAGAAATACCAGTAGAATGTTTTGACAATTCCTAATAATATATTTGGTATTTAAAATGTGCATTTAAAATAAACAACTGCATTGAAAGGTTTAAGACCTTTTAGTCATAGAATCATAGAATTACTCAGGTTGGAAAAGACCTCAAAGATCATCAAGTCCAACCTCAGCCTAGCCATAGTACACTAACTCCAACAACCCTCTGCTAAATCTCTAAGCACCACATCCAAACTGCTCTTAAACACATCCAGGGACGGTGACTCAACCACCTCCCTGGGGAGCCTTCCAGTGTTTAACTACCCTTTCTGTAAATAAGCGTTTCCTAACATCCAACATAAATTACCTTGGTGCAACTTGAAGCCATTTCCCCTTGTCCTGTCACCTGTCACCAGTGAAAGAGATCTGCCCCACTCTCACTTAATGCATGTGGAATGACCGAATTTCAAATTACAAAAGTCTGTATTTTCTGCAGATGTTTCCAGCAACAGCATATCAAGAATAAAAATATTGCAGTCTATATGGTGGCTGATGTGTGGGTATTTATTAATATTTTCTATATTTGCAGACAATTGGCAATTATCTTCTCTCTAAAGCATTTGAATTTGCTGTGTGAGGATTAGTGA
Organism: Excalfactoria chinensis; assembly: GCF_039878825.1. Lineage (NCBI taxonomy): Eukaryota > Metazoa > Chordata > Aves > Galliformes > Phasianidae > Excalfactoria > Excalfactoria chinensis. Next base: position 79,558,455 of record NC_092828.1, on the reverse strand, counting down.
GGTGCAAAATCAAGTTAGAGAATTTAGCAACTATTTCATTACCAAAACTAGTAGCTGATGCACTGAGGAAAATATCCTGGACAGGTAATCAGGCACTGAAGAGATTTACGTAACAGTCTCCTTTGTCATGTGAATCCAGAAGAATATGACAGAAATCAACAGTTATTTTGCACTAATGGAGAAACAAAGGCACATCTTTGCCAAGTGCTTCTGCAGAGCCATAGGCCTTGTTTCTGTGTCATTGATTCAGCTGTTTCTCAAATCCCTTCAATTCTTTTCCTCAGAACTCAGGATATTAGCTCTCTTATGCCTTATTGGTAGGTGGAAGAATACAAATATTTGATCTGAATAATGACTTGTATTTATTGCATGTAGCCAAGCTTCCAGATAAATCTTAGCACTCCCTTCCCTTCACCGTATCACTTCCCACTGTTCAACAGGGCTCAGGACACACAGACACACCAACCTGATGATGGTGCTGCACATTTTCCCCACTAAGATGCATTTCCTATAGCAGTGCTCATCAAAGACTAAGTGACAAACTCCATACCCTGATGCCATTCCTTTCTTTCATCAAATTGGTATAAATAAGAGATGATTACAAACATCCCTGCAGACACACCTGGGGAATTTTTTGATTGCGATCATTTGTTTTTCTTCTTTGTTATTTATGTGAGTAAAAACAGATTTTGATTGCAAGAGATTGACTAATGTGAGCTGTGATCTCAGAACAATGGTATCTGAGCCACAACGAATGATTCATGACTTCAAGAATCATGAAAGGGGCACAACTCATGCCAGTGCTTGCAGCCCACTGAAGCATTCATATTTTGATGGTTAAAAACCTTGAGGGAGATTTTCACTGCTGTATATATTAAATATACTTATTTCAAAGAGAAAGCAGAAAGGAAGCACAATGTATATATGTTCTGTTGAAAAGAACTAATTTTCACTACCTAATGAAGTGGCTAGTGAATTGTAATGCTTTGGAAAGCACTAATCAGTCATTTCTATTAAAATATTGAAGATAGTACATGCTATGTCATAGCCCCTATACATTCAGTGATACAAAAGCCTCTAAAAAGAAATATGAATATAGCAGTAATGGAATGTGTAATTATTTTCACAGTCTTTGCTGTACAGTTTTCTCATACCTTTGTTAAAAATGGAGCTAAGCTGGAAATTCCAGGTTGAGCTTGTTTCATTGTCAGTGTCTTTCCCACCTCCACACATTACAGTCAGTACTCCTATATTTCCATAGAACACAGAGCTGAATCTGGTCAGACTGAAGGTAGTGACAGAGAAAAATCCAATAACACCAATGACAGATGGATTGAATCCAATCTTTTCATGAAATACTGGCATTCAAAAAAATATAAATGGACTAAAAAGCACCACCTCCCTTTAAGTTAGAACAGATTTTGCCTTTTCTACTGCAAGTATTGTTAACAGTTCAACACAAGGAGAAATACGAGTAGCTTCTTAGAGATTCAAAGCAGCAGGTATGTAACAATGCTTTTGTCTCTAATGATGAAGCTAATTGTTCTCTACTTTCTAAAATGCTTCTATGTCTCCTATAGATTTTCCATACGTTATTTTTCAGCCACTGTGGACAATGTGAAGCTCTCTTAGAGTTACAATCAATAAATGAAAATATAAAAGTCTTTATTTACACAGCCAGACAGGGGCTCTAATGCAGTCCTTGTAGCACAATACATCACCGTACTATAGCTTTCCTTAGGGTTTATTCTCTCCCTTACACAGCTGCAAATGTGTTTAAATCAAACCAAACACCTGGAGAATTTACAGTTGTATTTTTCTATCCTAAACGAGTAGATGTTGCTCTACCTGTCATATACTCAATCCACACAATGGTGAGAAACAGTTTCAAAGTGTCAGAAAGGAAAGCAAGTCGCTGGCAAACCCCCCAGTCTGTGTGATGCAATAGTTTGTGCTGACATCTATTCCTTCCTTTTTATCAAAGAAAAAAGGAAGAACACATATTTGCTCTAAATAAATTGTTAACCATTAACCATTTGCAAAAAAACATTAACCATTTGCAAAAATTTTAGAAGGAAATAGTCCTAACCCTTTCCAAAGGCAGAACTAAACTAGGTGCTAAACACATCGTTTTCACAATTCACACACACAATATACTAATATATTATCTGTGTAATAGGTTGCTCTTTTTCTATTTACAGATGCAGAAGCAATTACAAATGCAGTGAATACTGATACAACATCAAAACTAATCGCTTTTTCCTTGTGCTGCTTTTTAAAATATCTTATAGATATGCGGATATTTTTGAACAACAAATTTCACCAACATGAATGATAAGGCTGCAAACAAGAGATGGCTGAAATGTCAAACATGAAATGTCCACAACAGTAAGGACAGACTCTCAGAATAAAAATAATACATGAGACATACACGTGAGAGAGAGAGAGAAGAGATTACAGAGAATGGAAGATAAAAATCCGTCCTTTCAGCATTTGACAAGAAAATGCTTCATAGGTATTTATGTACCTGACTTCTTTAGGAAAAATTCCAGGCATATCTACAAGTGTCAAGCAAATGTGACATTATTTCTCAACATGTGACTTTAAGAACTTTCAGACACACACATAGCACACGATTGGCACTGACACACTGAAGCAGAACTTCAGCTGCCAGGATTGTGAGCACGCTTCCTTTCCTTTTTCTTATTGTTTATTAACACATATCTATTTATATTTTTTCTTTTTTTTTACAATCAAAGTCACAGTTTTAACAATAGTCTCCTGCATGGATAATATCTGTTCAATCTACAACCCGCTAGCTCCTAACTCTACCACTTGTAAAATGTGCAGGAGGATCAATTCCTCTTTCAGAAGTAGCCTAACAACATTATCAAGTTTATGCTGTTAAAATAAACATGATAAAAGCAAAACATCTAAAGAAAGTATAAATCCTGTGTATCCTTTGCCTAACACAATGTTGAGAAGCTATCCTGAGCTGCTGAAAGCCTAACCTGGTGAGCAGAGACCTTCTGTCCATTTGAGCATGGCTGCCCTTTGTTGCTTTGACCTTCCAGCGCTCCTTCCATGTAATTAAACTTTTAGGACTATAGTCATTCCAGTGGCAGATGTGATCAAACATAAATTTGTTGGAGTCTATTTTGGAAAAAAGTCCTCACAGTAAATTTTTCTAATGTAAGCCTTTGTCTGCATTCCTGAAATTCTGCCAGCACTGCACCTCAAAGATTTCAATTACCTTCCTGTCAGCAGCATTTCTTTCTCATGATTCACATTCTGGCCACTGAAAAAACAATTTGTGATTTTTACCACTCAAGCCTTGTACAACTCATGTTTCCCAACTGTTATGCTTGAGAATTTTAAGAACTCACAATAAATGATATAAATGATAAATAAATGACATGCATCCCAAAACAGTTAATAATGCAGAGAAGCCTAGGTTGGATCCTAAATAACTGTATTAATTTACCCCTTCTACTGCTCAATGGCTGTTATATCTTGCATCTCATTTTGATTAACAAAATCTAGATTTTTGGCATATCATAATAGCTGAAATCCGTTATATGGTTTCAATCAATGGTAAGTAGATTAAAATTGACCATGCCATCACATATTTACACATATTTTTAGACACATGCCATCAACATACATACTCATGGAGGAAATAATAAGAAATAATGTTTCTGAGAAGTCATTGAATCAACTGTCATTCACTCATGCTATCCCATGTACCTTCCAATCGTTTGACAGGCTTGTATCCCTATAAACAAAACAAATGTTTTTAATGCCTAAAGACAATTTCCTCCTGTTAATCTGATGCAGCTTCTGGTCTATAATTCTTGTCATCTTGTGCAACTTGTGGATCATCTTGTCTTTGGTACTTTGACAAAAAGCATAGTTACTCTCTTCCAACTGCCTTCTCCCCTGTTCATGGCTGCTGGTGGTTGATTCATCAACACAAATTCCACATCCTAAAGGCATTTTCTCCATTGGACTCTACGTGACCCTTGGAATGAAGAGCTACTTGCGACATTATAGGAACTAAGACTTTTCAGAAATACAGCTCTACCTGACTGTCACTTGCTAAGGTAATTCTGAACACAATTCCTGTAGGATTCAATGAGGCTCATAAAATTTACATGAGAGTTAAATTTCTAGTCAACTGTACAAATTTCAAGCTCCCAAGCTTTCTGGTTCCAATTCTAGTCAATCAAATACTTTTATGAAAACAGAATTACATATGCCATACATATGTATAGACTTTGGCAGAAGACAAGTCAAATCCACAACTTCATATGATATAATATTTCTACTAACTATGAATCTTAGGAGAAGACATTATTCTCAATTGTTCTAATGTTTTATATAAAATTACTGCACTAATCAAGTGCATAAATTACCCATAAAACCTATGCCAACTATATGTCTTTGTGGAAGTCTAAAATTATGAGTAGACCAAAAGTCCACTGCAAATATAACTCACTGGATTACACAGACAGGCAAAAGTTCAGTTTCAAAATTTACAATGTATAGTTTTTGTATACCTAACAGCTGAATTTGTGTTAAAACTTCATTCCGATAAACAAAATGAGTTTGTCTGAATACCTAATAAAGTATACATTAGATGGATTTGTGACTTTTTTTTTCCTAATTTTTCTATACATGAGAATAAAAAGAGGAAATTGCTCTAGAACACAATCATAAAAATCTACCAACAAGTCTAATGGAACTGTAAGTCTTCTTTGAATCTACAGGGATTAAAAATGTAAAGCTTTTGAACATCCTCCAGCCAAGTAAATGAACCTTACATCGCCATACTACTCTGTGCATTGTGTCTACTCATTTCCGTTCAGACAGCTATTTTCCTCTCAGCACTGGAACAGGCAGCCCAGCGGGGTTGTGGAGTCTCCTTCTCTGGAGATATTCAAGACCTGCCTGGACGCCTACCTATGTGACCTGGTGTAGGGAACCTGCTTTGGCAGGGGGGTTGGACTCAATGATCTCTGGATCCCTTCCAACCCCTACGGTTGTGTGATTCTGTGACTCTTCCATAACCAGTTTGATTATGTATTTTGAAATACAGATTTTCCACTGTTTCCATTTTACACTGTTACTGTCATCAACTTTACTGTAGAAACAAAATCATACCTTCTGCACTGAGATCTGGAAGTTAATTGCTGCATTATTAATTGCTAAGTCAACTAGTGGCAACAGGGAATGCAACTGCTGCCTCTGGAGGGACAAAAGGATTGTCAGGGAAGAATCTTCTTTATCAGCTGCTTTTCTCTCTTCTTTCTTCCTGGGAATGCAGCCTGTGTTGTTTCCTTGAAAACATGTAAGCAGTGATAGAATACAAAGAAACTCCATGCAATGGACTCTGCACTCTAAGAGAAGCACACTTTAATTTGGTTATGTCTCTAGAATCGCTTAGTAATGACTACTGAAGGCACAGAAGAAGAATGCCACAGCTATAATTATACTACCTGACAGACCAACAAATTAAGTACTAGATACCTCCAAATTTACCAACCTTCCCATTTCCTGTCTTTCTATTGATGCATATTTAAAATGCTTCACACAGATTCATGCGTGTGTAGCATGACAATTGATTGGCAGGAGGTGATTTGTTTTCCTGAATGATGCCAGTATGATCTTCACTCACAGTCTTTCATTGATCCTTGAAACAAATATCATCCTGTACTGGTTTTATTAGGAAGGCTCTATCTTGTTAATTACCACTCACTCAAATCTTTTGGTGTTTCATTACAGTGAACAAATTGGTAGAATTAAATAAACAATCCATGTTAGCCTGCCACTGTCGTTCTCTCATTTCTGGTCTTTAATTCCCCAGAATGCCAAAATGCCAATAAGGAAAGGGACTTTTCCCCCTTTTTTTTTTTTTTTTTTTTTTTTAAATTTAGCATTTCTGACATCAAATCACAACAAAGTGGTGCAATGCACCATAAGAATTGACTAAATCAAGTTGGAAAATAGTCTGAAAGACTTGGCTGACTACATTGCAAATCCTTTTGGACTTTAGGGAGAGTTCTTCTACCTAACTGCAGAAACATGCAGTATCATCAGCTTCTCTGCAAAGAATCAAAATTGATCTTTTTCTCTAATTCCAAGGATGTAAAGGAAAAACTAACAGGAAAGATGATTTGTATGGAGGTTTACAAAATGAGTTATATTAAATTGCTTAGATAAAAAACACTTAAAAACTGTTTCTACAGGGGAATAGATAAACAAATAAAATGTAAAGAAATTGCCTTTACAAATAAACAATTCTTTCTCAGTTGGGAAATCTGAAAGAAAGATAAAATTATAATGTTACTCATTCCTTGTGCTGGGTGTAACTGACTTTGGAAGGCTGCACAACACAAGACACTGGAATTAGAGAACATTCTCTGTAGTTCACAGTATCTAATATAAGCTCAGATTCAAGATGATTAAGAGCAGCCAGGGCATTTTTAACTAATGAAGTCTTTACTCTGTATGTTCTCAGGCTTCTGGAAATGTCTGAATCTCCCTAAGCATATTTAGCAGCTTTATCAGTATTAATGTAATGATTCCTACACCTCTTTTCACTGTGCTGTCATACAGTCACTAACAGATTTCCTTATGACATGCAATGAACTGCTAGGAAAATATAAAGAAGCAGAATTCAAAGGAAGCTTCTATTTTTCAGAATCTTCTAAAAAACAAAAAGATCTGAAAGTAATTCAGCTGCAGCTTCAGTGTCTTTTTTCCCCCTTCTTTCCACTTCTAAACAAGCTTGCTTTCCCCAGGACAGAAGTGCTGTGGAAAAAAAACCTCAAGACCATCAAGAGCAATGCTGCAATAAATAACAGACCAGGAGTGGATCTAGATAACCACAGTCTATGTCATACTTACACTACAGAAAGTGAAAGACAATAATCTTAAGACATAAAGCAGGTAGATTTTTGACATCTCAAGCACATGCTTTCAACTGACGCTTCTGATTTAGGGGTTAGAGGAGGGCAGTGCTGGACTCAAGCTTTCAGGAGACATCTGCAAATTTTCAGAAGGATAAAACACACTCAAAAAATTAAATTGATGAGAGTCACTGTTTATTAATAGAAAGCAATAAGAATTAACATTAATAGTAACATATATTTAAATGGACTGGAGACCAGAGGAATATATATACAATGCGAGGTTGAAAACACTGATTTGTCATCCTCCCTTCCTCCTCTATCACCTTTTCACTCTCTCTTCAGTCTTCTGTCATCTTCTTCTCTTTATCTGAAAGGGACCTATCAGCTATTATCTGGCTGACTGTTAGTGATGAGACTGCCAAAATGTGACAGTCTTATCTACAGCACAGCCTTGCAAATTGCCAACCATTGATCCAGCAGTCTGTGCCAGCTGATCAGTGTAAAGCTGTTTTGATTTCTTTTCTTCTGGGAAAGAAATGAACTTCTCTGCCAGCAACGACTATCCTGCCAGTGCTATTCCCCAGTCAAACAAAGGGCTTGAAAATTATAATTTAGTTAGATGAATTAAAATGACATCCCTCTTTCCTCAGTTTATTTCTGCAATATTATGGATGCTGTATCCTGTTCTGAAAATGTGAAGAAAAACAATACATTTGATTATAATAATTTCTCTTCAGGCTTCATGTACATAAACATCATTCAGGTATGTAGTTTAGCATTGCCAGATCCTCACAACCTTATATCACAAGAGCTTTTCAAAGTGGTCTTTCTCTGTTATTGCAATCAAATTTCACAACTGAAGAAATTTCAGCTATTTGTATCCCATTGTGTGAAGGAATAATATTTTGCTTAGTTTCTTCTCTCCAAATGATGTCCCTGTGAGATTATTTGAAAAAGTGTATTTATTTTACCACTTAAAAAGTGAAAAGGAAAATAACAAATCCTAAATAGGCAATCTTGTATTTCTGTTCTTTCATCTACATTCGGCAGCTTACATACATTTGTCCCTCAGTCTATAATTGATGCCAGCTTTACTGAAATAAAGATCAGTTCAGACGTACTTTTCAACACAAAGAGCAGGCTAGATATGCCCCCAAAAGATCAACAGTATCCTTGTTTTTTTGGCTGATTTAGTCCAAGGGGGACATTTTGTACCTTTTCTCTGTTTCATTTTGCAATCCAAACAGCCTCTTCATGGACCACGGATAGGTTTTTTTTATTAGTTTGTTGTTTTGAAAATTAAACAGACAGATTGCTAAATACAAAAATAGCCCAAGGGTTGGCAAAGAACTTGATGACACTGAAATCTTGAAGATTTGACTCGATTTAATATACAGCAGGATTAAGTAAAAAAAAAAAAAAAAAAAAAAAAAAAAAAAAAAAAAAAAAACAACACGAAAAACAAAAAAAACAAAATCTTTACACCAAATTGCTTCTCTGCATTGACTGATTTGTTGTCCTTCCACTTTATTCTTTCTGCTTCATCCTTCAAAAACTCTTAATTATGTATCAGCATTTCCTTTACCAACTATTTCTCAGTTTAGTTAAACTTCCTGGGAGGCATGCTTTCATTGGATTTAATCCTTCCTCTGCAGACACTTTCAGCTCATTTTCTATTTTCTTCTACAGTCTTGAAATATTTCCTGAAACTTTTAATCAACCTCATTATAATACTTTAAGTCAGAATATTTATCAACCTACATGGGATGTTGCAAAATTAGCAGCATACACACCAAACCTTCTCTAAACTCCTAAGTCAAGGTTGAGCATACTGGAAAACTCACTCCTTTCCAGTTGCAAAAGATTTGTTGCTCCGTCACCTGAAACAAAGTATTTTATATTGATGGACATCTTCTTGCTCCAGGCATATCTAAATCTGTTATCGCCAGCTCCATAACGCAAAATCAGAAAGGAACTCACACCTTTCATTACATCAGAGAAAGATGTAAAATATGCATCATGGCAGCTGAACTCTTCAAAAGAAACTGGGTTTGTCACAGTTCTTTCTGACTGCTGTGTTGCCTTTAAAGAACTATAGGATAAATCAAAGGGGACACAGGCACTCAGGAGTCCACAGGCAACCATTCAGCAACACCAGCACAGCCTTCTGCAAATACAAAGCACTTTACAAGCCCTAAAGAATATTAAAATGCTTTCTATCTTAATACATCAATATAGACTGAAGTCATATATCTCTCTAGTCTTTCTGGGAATGAAATATAATCCCTCTTCTACATGTTACTCATGATTCCCCCTATGAGCTTTAAGTTTCAATTATAACGCAAAAACACAATGATTCTGTACCAATAAAAACATCTGAAGAACGAAGAGTTATGCAGAAAAAGAATGAATTACTGTAAGATTATTGTAATAATCAGCAAACAAGATAATTCATACTGTTAGCACGGGAAGGCACAGAAAGGCAATAACTCTACTTCCCTCCAATTTCCTTCAATGGAAAGTAAAGGCTGTAAAACCTGCTGTAACTTATGAAGGCATATTCAATATTCTGCTTGACCAGAATGTAATGGTATATGGAAAAATAACATTCAGATCTAAATAAAGCACTTGGACTTAATCACTTGGAAAGAATTAAAGTACCTGAGTAGCTGAAACAAAAGTATCCAGTTCAATAAAACTGTGTATTTAAGTGCTAAGTTAGACTAAAACAATTCTACTAGTTTTTCATCTTGGTGTCTTCATTTGGATCTCAGAGAAGCAGCAGTTTAAAGTTTCATGTGAATGCCAAATTCAAAATCATTTCAACACTGCTAATTTCTCCTTAAGATTTTATTTGCTGACTGCAGATGTGCTGGGGTTTAACAGCAGCCTATCCGTGAGGGCTCAGGAAATCAGAGTCAATTTCATTTATGACTAGCTCTTCCATTATCTTTTCACTATTTCTTGCACAGGCCTCAGCCATGGGAAAAAAAAAAAAAAGGGGGGGGGGGGGCAGTCAGCCTTAAAACTCATTTTAAAAAGTCACTGCTTGCCTCCAAGCAATTTGCCAAATGAAAGACTCAGTCAGAACCAACAGCAAAAAGAGAGAGCAGCAACAGAATCCAAGCCAGTGTTCCACAAGCTGAAGGTCTAACAGCCTATTAACAAGGCAGGCAATTCCAATTAAGAGCAAATTACATAAACAGATGAATGTGCAGTTCTGAATTCAAGACTGTGTTCATAAACTACTTAGAAAATAAAAATTTGGTAAAAGTATGGGCCAGGAACTTTCAAAAATGATAGTGTGGAATTGAAATATGTCACTGAATGCTTCTTAGTTACCTAGAAAGCCTTGGAAAGCTTTATTACTCCAGTTATTTAACAAAATAACAAAACAAATGGAAAATACTGTTTTTTGTTTCTGCAAAATCCATTCTTCTGACTAGGATCATTGCATATGCACGCTCACCCTGAATTCACACACAAACCTCTGCAAACATCTATGCAAATGTATACAAGTCCACAGGCACTGTCCATTTAACAACAACAAAAAAGTATACAGATATAGTTTTTAATTAGTTTAGCTTAGCACTGGCAAATCTTTCCATACACCACTATTCCATCCATTGGTTCCTAATTAAGCTGTAGGAAGAAGGACAACTGTAGAGGCTCTCCGGTGTGCTCTCAGTGAAGAACTGTGCAAGAACAGAGCTTCTCCCTGTCATGCATTTCTGTGAATCGGACAGAGAAGTGTGCTGGGGTCAGGACTCTGGACTTCTCATGAAACTATTAGTGAATTCTTTGGGCTACAGACAAGTAAGAGAAAGGATCTACGGCAGCTAAAAGATGCACAGGGTTCTGTGTAGGCTGGAGAAATCTGTAGTGCTCAAAGTGTAAAATGTTGCCTTATTTTTCCCTTTTATAGGTTTCTAGGAAGAAGGTGAATTGTTAGAGGGGTCTGACCTCTTTTTGCTAGTGCCCATTCCTAACCCTCATTACCGACAGGAGCACAAAGCCTGCCAAAGTGCTGCTGGACCACAGGCTAACAGCCCTGCCACAAACTGAGACAGTGCTGATTTAACTGCACCATTGAACTAGGCGCTTGTAAGCTGTTATTCTGGTGGCTAAAAAACTAAGAAAGATTTCCACATTTCAGAAAGATTAATGCACCACTTGTACTTAAAACAATCATGGTGTGGTCTCTGCTGAGAAAGGTCTACTTCATATATAAATCTAATTATTGCCCATTCATTCAGATACTGTTTTCAAATAAAGTTGAATAAGTTATTTCAAGCTTTCCTTCCACTTGAAGGGTTTCTGCCATCCCCACTCCAGCTCTCTAGCCAGCAAAGACTGCTTCTCTCAGCATTCTGCATTTACAACCTCCTCTCAGAAGCCAACAATGTCTCTGCTGGTCTATTAAGAACATGTGGTGGTTTTCATTTTGTTCCTCCACAGATTCTCATGAACTCACACCATGAAGTGATGCATTTTTACAACACTGCTTACTAATTAGTTTACACCCTGAAGCATGAAGATTAAGAATCCTAGTAAACAATATCTTTTGTAATTAATAATTTTATTTACATGTGGAAAATCCTTACCAAATCTAAGCTATTCAATCAATGAAGTTAAGTTGTGTTAAATGTTACATTTCATAATATAGTTTTCATTTTTCTTCCCTTCTGGTATTTGAGATATGAACAAAGTGCACTAATGAGATATGAGCCAAAGCCACTTCTACAAAATTAAAACCACATCCACAATTTCTGTCTTGCCCCATGAAAAGAGAAGTTAACCCGAAAAAGCCAGACCGTCCACACGTATGTGTGGATGTGACGAAATCTGAGCTTAAAGCCAGTTGGTGCTCAGAAAATCTTTGCTGTAAGTTTGCATCAGCTTATTTTGTTACAATCAGTTTACCCAGCAGTAACACATCATCTATCAAACAAAATTTAAGTAGTGTAATAAGCAGTACCTGAAAAACACAGCAATGACTGAGCTTGACCAAGCTTTACCAGAGCAAGATACTCTAAATCACTCATCAGTAAGAAGGAATGGCATTGCTCAACACTCACAAACAGATCTAGATATATTTTTTTAATTGCCATAGATTTTTTAGAGCTGTGCAAAATCTGCAATTATTCCCAATATTGTTTACATGTATGCAAACTGTGGATCTTAACAGATCCACATCCACAACTCTTTATGAATTATACACCTGGCACATATCAATAATGGAGAGGCAAACAAAGATTAAAATTACTGCTGAGTTTGACAGAATAATGCACACACAGGATTTATTTCTATCTTTGCCTTTGGAATATGTTGAGCTTTCAAAATTTCTTCCTACTTACTCGTGTGGTTGCATCTGTTCCTCTCCTGAGTAAATCACAATGATTCACATTCTGGTTAGAAGATTTCTGCAGAGGAATGTTTGTTGATTTTCATGAACAATCCCATAAGATTCATGCATGATAGGAAATTTAATTCTTTGAAGAGCCTAGAATCAAGCCCTTATATTAATAATATCTTCCTGGCTGTAATTCAGAATGTCATTTATCCAAATATCCAAATCCCCTTGATATTAAAAAGTAATATATTACTGAGGTGAGCCACAGACAGAAAAGCGGTCTACAACTAATTTATGAGATGGTAATGGCACTATTTCTTAACGCTATGCAAGACAGATAAAAGGTTGGAGAACAACTGAGAAACATCCTTAAAACCAGAAGTACAACAAATAGAATTGCAGAGTACATTCAACAGTATTGCATGCCCAAAGTCAAACTGCCTTCTTTGCGCACCTGTTTAAGTGGTACACAATTCAAAGCAACTATGAGGCCAGATAATATTAGAAAAGAATATAAATTCAGATCTGAGATCGAATACATTCCCCAGAGAAACAGTATTTTTAATTTCAGAACTATAATTCCCTTTTTATTCAATGGTTTCATAAGTCACTATTAAATAATGGTAATTATTTGCTATAGCAACTATAACAATATGTAATTTATATATAGTTTTGAGCTGTAACAATAAGTCCATTTCATTAAGGAGCACAGTCAGGGTACAATGAAAATATCTGAACTATAAAGCAAAAAGAAATGTGTTTGACAAGAGCAAGAGATGGCTATTTGTCCCTATTTTACAAAAACACTTATCTGTTTTTCTGTAAATCAGAGTTTCATTCTGTACTTGATTACATTAAGATAGATCGAAGCATTTAGTCCAGTATGAAAATACCAGGTCAGTAATTCAGATGATTGCCATTTAGCTTAAAAACAACCGAACTAAAATGTAGTTTACACAGAGACATTTAAAACTGTATGCTCAAATATCATCCTTTAGGGTGTCTCAGTCATGGACATTAGCATGCAGAAAAGCTCACATTTACCCCAAAATTTTATCACTAGTGGCAAATCTAGGAAAAAAAAAATTAAAAATAATTGGAAAATAAAAGAGTGTTGGCATTCCATTCAGATCTTTTCCACTTTAGTTCATATATGTCTGATTTTTCTCACTCTGTGGTAGCCTTTTAAGAAGGAAGCCTATTTTATGATAAATGGGCTGGAAAACTTGAACCAGATGCTTCCATTTTTTCTGTAGTTAAACAAATCTGATTCTCTTCTGGTACTGGGCTGCAGCGGTATGGAAAGCTGCTCCCACACTGCCAAAACACATCACATGCCTTGAACACTGCAAACCTGAGATGAAAGTTTGGGTTCCCCACAAGAATCCACTGATAGAAAATTAATAAAAAGCTGCTGTCAGAGGAATCTTAATGCCAGCCAAGAATTTAGCTGGATATTGCATTATTCTAAAATATTTGTTGCATTATACAACCATTGGAATACTGCTAGCTTGATTTTGATAAAAGTCTATTGATGGTCTGCAAAACATAACTAGACAGGCTATTAAGGATATCTGACACATAACCCAAATCAAATAATGAGCAGCAAAGTAACTCAAGACGAGAAATGTTTTCAACAGTTAGCATATTTGTTAATGTCTTCTACTGCACTTATAATTTTATTTTTACATATAAATAGTTAACAAGCTATAGTAACGGTGACATTTTCTGAAGTCATTAGATCAGTCTGAAAGGAAATATCTTCCTAAAGAATCATGCATTTATGCCAGACATTGTACTGTAAGGGAGTTAAATTATATAAATGTGATTGTAAATACAAGCAAGGCACTGAAGCCATGTACTGATATTACAAGCTGACATGGTAACAATACATAATGTATTTCTATGAGGTGTGTTGTGAATGCTAACAATTTTTTTCTTGTACACAAAGGAGTTTTTAAATGTACCTGTTTGGGTGCAGAGAATTCACCTCTTTTAATTTCTTTCTGTGAAACTTCTATACATTTCTTGTACAAATCCAGCTACAGTGTGCCAACTAGACAATCAGGCTTGCTTTAAAGCAAAAAAGCAGAACAAAACAAAACAGAAAAAGCAAAAACAAGACCGAAATCTAATAGTTAACCATTGCAGAAGGAAGTGAATGACAGCTGGTGGATACAGAATCCCTGAAATATTTTCACACCTCCCCGCCTCAAATAACCAAACTGTATTTCACATACAGAATCACAGAATTGTAGGGGTTGGAAGGGACCTCCAGAGATCATTGAGTCCAACCCCCCTGCCAAAGCAGGTTCCCTATACCAGGTCACGCAGGTAGGCGTCCAGGCAGGTCTTGAATATCTCCAGAGGAGATTCCACCACCTCCCTGGGCAGCCTGTTTCAGTGCTCTGTCACCCTCACTGTAAAGAAGTTCTTGCACACATTCATGCAGAACTTCCTATGCTCCAGTTTCTGTCCGTTTCCCCTTGTCCTGTCTACACACACTGCTGAAAAGAGTCTGGCCTCACCACTTTAGATGCACCCCATTGGGTCACATTTATTTATGAACACTGGTGTTGCCTGGACCCTCACAGACCACCTCTCCCCTGACTAAAGGGAAGTCTTCCATTCCCCAGAAACCCTCACTAACCTCCAGTGTCTGGAACTCCTGAGGGAGAATGTCACGGTTTTGCAATTTTGTAATTTTGCTATCAGTATTCCACATCATAATATCATGATAAAGCATGGATAATTTTGACGAATGTTCTGCTCACAGAAGAAGACTGAATGTCCCAGAGAACATCACGGCCAGTCATATGACAAGGACTCTATATAATCTCACTTCAGTGCTGGACTCACTCTCTTGGATCTTGCCAGCCAGGGGGGAAGCCGTGTGGGAGCGTTCCAGCTGTTTCACCTAGAGTTACAGTAGGCCTCTTGGTTTTGCGACTCACTCTCTCCTATTTTACTTGATTTGTTAGCCTTAATTCCAATTATATTGTATTATCCTGTATTCTGACATAGTATTTAGTAAATAAGTGTGCCTCCTTAGATCGTTGCCGCTGTATTTATTTTCCTTTTCCCTTTTTTCCTTTTCCTTTTGGGATAGCGGCCCTGAAGGCCGTCTATTTCCCCTGTCATGGGTGCAGGTAGATTTTAGGTTAACCCACGAGAGAGAGCTTTTTCACTGAAGACAGAAGCAAAGAAAGCATTCAGTATCTCTACCTTCTCAGCATCCCCTGTTACCAGAACACCCCCCTCACTTAGTAGGGGACCTACATTCTCCCTTGTCTTCCTTTTATTAACATAATTTAAAAAGCCTTTTTTATTATACTTTATCACTTATAACAAAACCATCGTGTTGACACAGCACAATTGTTTCCATAATCATTTATCAATAATTACAAAACCATCATGATGACACAGCACAATTGTTTCCACAATCATAATCTATCCATTTGACTTCAAATTTGTGGTAGCATGTCCTGTTGAAAACAGATGCACTTTCTGTATTAGTGAACAGTTTAGTAATGGAAAAGCAGTTCAAAGTCTGCTTAGAAAAGTGAATAAAAAGCCACTGGGCTGACCAGCCTTCAGCTAGTAAGTCAAATTTGGGAGTTTGAGGGTAAGTGCTAGAAGGCAAGAGAGATGCTATAATAAAAATGAACAGAAAATGGACAACATAGTGTAAATATTAAGCACTTTAATCCCCTGTCTGTATTGCTATCAGCTTTTCCCTTTGTACTGAGTCTGAGTGACCAAATCAAAACCTGCACAGAGCTCTGCTTCTGGAGAGATGTGATTATATGATACTCAGAGATTTAAGAGACTGCAGAAGGATTAAGTATATGAACCTTAATCAAACAAAGCTGTAAGGCAAATGCAGAAAAACCTCCCTAAAATATTCAACGCAAATTTTATGATTTCCAATACAATCTTATGATCCCCAAACAAATGAGACTGGAAATGTTGGATAAAATGTTCCTAACTTTGCAAAAAGTATATGCACCTCTTTTTGACTCTTTTTTTAAGGACTCCTGACATAACCAGATGAGATAGGCTATATACTTCACATAGCACAGTACTAATGAAGAATTCCAGCACAAAAATCTGGCAAAGTATCTTTGAAAACACCTCAAAGAAGAAATAAAACAAATATTTCTCCTCACTTTTTTTTTTTTTTTTTTTTTTAACTCCTTTTCTAAGACAGCATCTTCCTAGAAGGACAGTTAGCTATGATTCTTCTTATCCGAAGCAAAAAATAAGTACACCAGAAGTGTCTCTCCAGAAAGTTTACAGGGCTGTCCTAAAGAAGCAACTACTGTCATTGAGTTTATGATCAGAATATTATTTCTCCCTAAAATGCCCTCCTACATAGGCTCACGATCACAATAGAACCAGCAGCCAGTTTCCACCAGAAAGCACCAGCTCTTGATGGCATGATTGTCCGGGTATCCAGTTTCATATTGTATTATAGGTTCACAGCTTCAGAAAACAACTTGCCTGGTCTGGATATGCCAGTTTTATGTCTTCTCTTTCCAGAGCCAGCAGATGTCATTGTCTCCTAATCTTCTTTTTCTTATCAGGAGTGATTTATTTAAATTGAAAGCTCTCATTCATAAGCAGAGAGTCAAGTCATCCAGGCAAATTTACGTTAGCTAGAAAAGAGAAAAATTGGATGATTTGCCACTTCAGCTCTTTCCAGAGGATTCCAGCTGCCTATGAAGTCTCAGTACATACAGACTGCTGTGTAGGATCTTTACCCACACCTACTGCAGGGTTAAAGCTCTTCTTATTTTTTTGTCATACTGTGCCTTCTGGCTTCAAGTCCTCACTTGTAGGGGTAACACAACAACTTCGTCCCTATTAGGAACATCTCCTAGTGGAAAAGCAAAGGACCAGCACCTTTAGTGATAAGCATCCCTAATGCTTTATAAGTATTAAGCTGATTTGGTTCCAAAGATGAGTCCAGAATAAAAGGTCTGTGTATGGCTTTTAGCAGAGTCTTCCTCAACTAATGATAACGAGACTTAAGAACTTACAAATGAGGAAATATAGTTTTAATCTTTTCTGGTAAGAACTCTCCATCCACTTGCAGAACCAATGAATGCAAACAGAGGCATGCATAGTCTCATGTTAAAACAAGAAAAATGAAACAGAAATGAAAATAACTGCAAATACAGGAAAGTAATTTTTTTAAAGTATAAAGTTCTACTTGCCAAACAAAGACTAATCTGACATCTTTCACCTATTGAGCCTGATTCTGTCCTCTTATTCAGAGCATGGACTTCTATTTGCCAATTTTTTAATTTTTTTTATTTTTTTTTTTTTTTTAGACTATGCTTTCAGGCTCAGAATTCCGCTCACAAAAGTGAAGTACCTTTGACTTTCTTTTCATCATTAGTACGTTCCTATTTCATTTACTGGAATTACATCAATGTTGGTTTTATTTCCTGACTGTAATATAATCATACTTTCACTCACGGTCAGAAAAGCACAGTGCCACGTTGCTAAAGTTGCTGCCACAAACAAAGTCAGTTACAGTAATTTACCAGCAACAGTACAGTTTTGATTGAAAGTCAAAAAGCTGTAAAACTTTGAATCATGAGTTATGCACCTGCTTTATAAATAATTTTGTCATGTTTAATACAAATGATCCTTCAGACTTCAATCACACTATGAGCGTCTTCTACAGAAATAGTTCCATAATAAAAATATACTCTTCTGTGACTAATGAACATAGAAGAATTTTGCTCATTACCATGATTGTCATCATTTTAATGACTTTATTAATACCGTTACGTTCTCTTTCTTTTGTAGGAGTTAACACTCTAGCAGTTGTTGCTCATGTTTTATAGAGTATATAGAATTATGATTTTGAAAGTGGTATCACTGTTAAAAAAATACTAAATAAAAATATTCACCTCCATGGAACATACTTGTCTACACATTGAAATATATTTATGGAATCTACCTTGTTAAATAAATAGTGGTATGATTTTGCTAGAAATAAAATCAAATCCCATATTAGTTTTTGTGAATGAGGATAATAAAAACAACAAAAGAACCAAGTGAACCAACCAAACCAAAACAAAAAACAAACAAACAAACAAACAAAAAAAAAAAAAAAAACACAAAAAAAACCCCAAAAAACACCCCACCATTCAATTAGAACTTCCAGATTATAATCCAGAGGATTTTTTACTTAAGAGAGGTGTTTGGTTATAGTCAAACATATTTTAAAGATTGAAGATGAAGACTTCAGATCTATTTAAATTTCACAATTACAGAATAGTTAATGCATCATCTCAAAATGCATCATCTCTTAATATGTCTCTTCAAATGGATTGCAAACGGTATGCTTGACTTTCTCTGGACAACAATGAATCAGCAGATGCCAAAATTCATACGAAAAAATGTTTCATATTCTTGTTTCACTGTTCACAGTTGATAAAAAAAGCCTGACACAGGTACCAAAACCAAACAGCAGACAAGAGTTCATGAGGTTAAATGATCATTTTTTCTGTCTGTTATTCGACCGAGTATTTATGGATTCTTAAACTATTGCTACTACAGTGCATCCAAGTTATTTTTTCTTAATAAGCCATCCTGTTAATTTGTTACCAGGAAAACAGCTGTACTAATATAAATGCAACATGATGAAGTGAGTACGATATTTCTATCTCAGGCATTTATTCATTTCAATATTTTTGTTTTAGTTTTTCTTTTTTTGTTGTTTTTTTTTTTTTTTCAGAAAATGTGGGCATGCATGTGTGTAGTTCTTTGCTATAGACAACAGCAACATGAAAATAATATGAGCAAAATTATTGCAACACCAAACGATGTTTTAATTTCTATTTGGATTAAATCAAAATTCTGA
Organism: Excalfactoria chinensis; assembly: GCF_039878825.1. Classification (NCBI taxonomy): domain Eukaryota; kingdom Metazoa; phylum Chordata; class Aves; order Galliformes; family Phasianidae; genus Excalfactoria; species Excalfactoria chinensis. Next base: position 79,539,308 of record NC_092828.1, on the reverse strand, counting down.
ATTTGCTTTAGATATTTTTCCACTACACATTTACATGGTTCACACAACACTTAAAACAGGCTAACTCACTGTGTTTTCTTTTTCATCCTACATCTGCCTCAGATAGCTCCAAGGCTAGCCACACTTAAGCTGCCACATTTTATTCAATGATATCAGAAATCCTATGATGATACAATATTATATTCAGCTCCTACATATTACACATTAACATCCATCTGTGTTTCTGTTATCCAAACCACATTTTCATGCTCTAACACTGGTTAGTTCCCTAGCTCACTATGGAGCCATTTCTGCCATGGTATCAACCTAATAACACAGCTAATAGAACGTATGCATTCTTGTGTATTATTTAATGACATAAAAGAAAGAAGCTCTAAAATAATGAAATTTTAAGAAGTTAAAAGTCACATTAGACTGAGATTATCTGTGGTTTAATCATTTTAAATACATATTTGTGTGCCTCCAGTGGCGCAGTGGTAGAATTGCTGCTTGCAACACCGGAGGCCCGGGGTTCGAATCCCCCCTGTGGCGCAAGTGGCAGAAATACTGCTCTGCTACACAGAAGGGCTCGAATCCCGGGAGTTGGACTCTAAGGTCCCTCCCAACTCGCACGATACTATGATACTATGATGATACTATGATATTTAGGAGAAAGATCATTAACTAAATAAAAAGTCTGGCAGAAAGACTGAAAAGATTTATGTTACTGAAGAGGTATCAGATGCAAAAGAATTCTTAAGAGCTACATAAAAACATGGCAGCTACAGATAACCCAGTTTCACATTTAAGAAAATAGTTTGTACTATGGACCAAAAGTAACAACGTTCTCTCACTGTGAAGATGAGGGAATACTACGTGCCCTATAATTACTCCCAAAATAATAATTTAGTGCTTTTGTCTTTAAGCCTCCCTCTGTTAATCAGAATGCAATGCATTTAGAAGAACTGGTCTACCTATGATGCAAATACCTCTATGTCAGAAACAGTGAGTGTTAATATAATTATTTTTTCCATATCTACAGTTATAGATATTTGCAGACATAGACTACAATCTCTGGTTCATGTTAAATGACTTTATAATGTGGATATCCAAGGTATATGAAAAATCTTAAGTTAATTAAAAATAGGTACAATCTTTTTCTGTGCAGCCATTTCACTAGAACTTGCAATTCAGATAATTAAAACATTTCTGATGCACTAAAATAGCAGGCACAAAACTATTTGCTGTGCAGTTTCAGATGAAGGTATACCTGCACCTGAAGTAAAACTGTTCTGTCAATAATATGCTAGTGTTTGCTGGAGTCAAAGAAGCGCTTAAAAAGCAAGCACAGTTTAATGCCAATATAGCCCTGGGTTTTAAATTCTAACATTTTACAATGATGAAAACACCATTTGAATGTCAAAGTATTGTACTGGGAATAAGACTATAAAACATTCTGAAAGCTAATACATGTACTGTTATTTAAAAAATTTGCTTACGCACATGGGTGTCTTCATGTGCACAGGTTCATATTCGGTAAAATGTATAATGTCTCTTTGTCCCTATAATGTCACCATCACGTTTTGCTATTTTCCTCTCCATCATGATCTAAATCCTCCTTAATATGACAATATGACTTGGTAATTCCATGAACAAAAGAAATTATAATGTTCTGCTAGCATATAATGAACAGAAAAATAAAATGATATGCATTTTATTGTATTCTTGAAGGTACTTAACTGGAAAGTCTTAAAGAAAGTGCCTCCGGTGCGCAGCGGTAGAATTCCCGTTTGCAACACCAGGGGGCCCGGGTTCGAATCCCCCCCTGTGTAGCAGGGGGTAGAAGTGCCGCTCTGCTACACAGAGGGCTCGAATCCCGGGAGTTGGACTCGATGATCTCTAAGGTCCCTTCCAACTCGCACAATACTATGATACTATGATATGATGATGATGAAAGCTGAAGTGCTCTTATTTTTCCAAACTTTAAATAGGCAAAAAAAACAAAAACAAAAAAAAAAAAAACAACAAAAAAAAAACAAAAAAACACAACCCAAAAGGTAGGTTAATCTGTCTTTCACTGAGGAGCTAGAATATTCACATCAGCAAAGATGCTTGAAATTAACTTGCTCAAAAAACAGTACTAGTGTGCAAGGGCTATAAGAAATACCATACACATTGTTTCCTATTTAAATAATTTTTAAAAGCAGATACAAATATTTAAAAATTTTTAAAAGCAGATACACAGACCAAAAATGTTCAGTTTCTGTAGTTTTGCTTTCTTTCATATTGCTGGGGTACTGAAATGCAATCACAGCTTACAAGTACTTTTCTTTTCTGTAGGTGGCTGCTGCTGCACCTGTTCGGGGTAATCTGTCTACCAGGAACAATTAATTCCAAAGAGGCCATGATGTATACTGATGTGCATTTATTTCAAAGGAAAACAATTTCCTGTACTGCTCTCTAACTAACTGAAGAGTGGACAAGTGGGCAGATTTCATTCGAAAAATGGGATAAACCTCACTGCTGAGGAGCATTTATTTTGGTATCTCTACAAAGCCATTCGTCACAGCAGGAGAGGTGCTAACCCCATTGTGTTAGAAAATAATTTGATTCATGGCACTTGATATGGAATCATCCTGAAGCGACAAATCAAGCTTTAGGCACTGCATCAAAAGCTGCAAATGGCGAAAAATGTATTTGGAAGCACAGATTCTATCTTGCTGGGTGGTAAAATGAAACAGGTCCCAGAGTAACGGTATGTTGTTTCAGGTGAGAGGCAGCAAGTTAACTGAGCGACTCCATGCTTTTGACACCAGCCTTTCAACTTAGATGTCTTTACTTCAGGAGAGACTCCTGAATGAAGACTGAGGATTACTGGAAGTCACAGGACAACGACTGCTCACTGTGACAGTGATCTGCCATTAGCACCTTCTCTCTCCTGCAGAGAACTCTCTCCACACCACACAGTGACCTTCAACCAATAATCATCTAAATAGTTTAATTATCTCAATCACTTCAAGCTTCTAATGCAAATGGATTTCAACAAATCACAGCTCAACATACAAACACAATCTTTCCCTCAGGCTTTTCCACATTCCTTGCTACTTCTTCCTGGACAAATCGTGACATTCTTATAGACAGCATTGCTCCTCAAAGACATTCTTTGACCAGACAGCACACTGTAACCCGCACCCAGCATCATGGTCTGTGTGTTTTTCCTTTTCAGCAAGGGAGTAAATAATGTTTCTCTAATGGGCAGGTTTTCTTTGTTTTTGTTTATTTGTTTGGTTGGTTTTTGTTTTTAATTTATTTTTTTCATAATTCTATAAACTCTGTAGTTTGCTAAAATAGGTGCCTTGCGGTTCAGTATCTACACAGTATTGAGCTTGTTTCTCCATGTGAAGAGAAGATCTAGACACTTATTTTGTGAACATTTGGAACCTATAATGAATGCAATGATTAATTTAAAACAGTGTTCTATCTCTACAAGAGACCTTATACAGCCAAATTCAGCAGTCCTATATTTTCAAGCACATGTGCAAATGTACTTCCATGATTCTCTTTGAAATATAGCCAATTACTACAGACTTGCAAAGTTTATTTGATGGAGAATATTAATAAACTATAGTGTCAATAGGGACCTGTTCATGGACCAAGAACATTAAAAAATTGTTGTTATGTAAACGCTTCAGCAGAGAGAAGAAGAAAGAAATGGAACAAACTTTATCTATCTGAACTATCCAATTCCTAATAAGAAGTGGATGCACATTAGAAGTACAACATTAAGCTACATGTCTTCTGCCATTGCAGTTTCCTTTTTGTTCTTTTCATTAAATTTTAATCACCAAAACTCAGCTTCAACTTGCTAGAAATTAATTTCTTCCTAAAATGACTAATCTAACATTGCGGTTTGAACTATCACAGACAAGGGGTCTTGGGATTCAATTGTTCTTGAGGACAAAATTCAGCTGACTTCATGTATCATTTTGATGAAGATCAGGCTACACATGATGTCCTGTCCTCAAGGACAGAATCATTTTCTAGACAACCAAAACACTACAGCAGACTCAGTGTGAAAGACACATTCATTGATCTGGATTCAGGTGATAAATCCATTTTAACATTTAATAAGTGAGCACTTGGTTTAGACTGTAATAGATTCTTTCATACTCTGTCTTCTTTGATCCCAAATATCCTCTAGCTACTAACCTTGAAGGTAGCACACAGATTAAATTCAGAATAATATTCTTAAATAAGTTGCTGTTAGCAATCGAGTTATCTTTTGACACTTGGGTCTTTGAATTCTTTCAGTTGTCAATGACAGCCCAGTGATAAACTTTCCTCTCAGCCATAAGATCCCCCTGATGCACCTTATTTTCCCATTTGCTTTTATGTTTAACAAAATGTCATACAGATATAAACAAATATGAATATAATGCATCAAATATTATTCTCAGTAGCATTTTCTTAACAGACAATGACACAGACTAGATACATTTGTTTCTTCAGAAAATACAAGAAAATGCTGAATCAACTTGTTCCCATTTAAACTTAGACCCCTATGCAGATCAGACAGTATACTGAGTTTCTTTTTCTCCCTGCATTTCCAGTTCTAAAATAACATACTGGTTCACATTATAACCACCTGAAAAGATAAATTTTGGGAGGGTTAACCTATTGTGTCTTTCAATTTAAGTTGCTGTTTTCTTCCAGTAATACCCTTCTGATGAGAACGGTTAAAGAATCAGGGAACTTTCTTTGAAGTTAGCAGAGGACTTCACAGAAAGCACTTGAGAGCCCCATTAATTAAGAAAACTGATGCAGTAAAGTGTTCTACTGCCTCAGCATCATCTAGCTGACCCCCAAGAATGTGGTTAAGCTGTCTAAGCTCCACATAGCCATATAAACTACAATAATAAAAGACTCATTTAAGACACACATTCAATTTTATTTTATTTTTTTTCCCTTAATAAAAAAAAGAGAAATAAAAAGAACGTTACAATTTTGGGTGTATTGAGAAGAATAACAGGCAGTATTCAGTAGGTTAAAATGGTATGGTGTATGAAGCAGTGTAACGAAGGTGCATAATTCCTGGTTGGTTCTTTGATTTTAAGAATTACACCAGGAAATATATACACATATTTTAATTGTAATGAAATATTTCTCTGTCAAAACACAGCAAACATCAATAATCAAGACACACTACATAGTCCAGTGTACTATAAATATTTTCTTTGAACGAATCTGTCAAGTCCACATCAGAAATTTTTATGTAGCATAGACTAGTATACACACATAAACTATTTCAGCAGGCCATTTATTAAAACAGGTCAATAATCCTATTTATTGCTCACAGTTTCTCAACCTCTCTCAAAAAGGGAAGTTGTAAGTGATGTTGAGCAAAAACACTCATTGACACCACATACCTACTAGCACACTAGAAAAAAATACATTTCTCTGGTAATACAATTGTCATATCCATGTGTTTTCCTTCTCTGTGTTATGTTCAAATTCCTACACCCAGAAAAACGGTATGTTTCTGTTACAGTGCATGGCACACAGGGATATGCATTCTACATTCACAGACAAATCTAGTGGCTTCTTAAGAAAGACCATAATTCCTCAATTTCCACTCTGCAATCTATGAGATCTAAGTGATAACACATCTTCTTAATAATTTTACAAATATAAATTTATTCAAGTATGGAAAAAGAATAGGTATTATAGAGGCAAATACCAAAGAAAAACTCTAACTTGAACTAGAAGAAGGAACTTGAAGAGGAATAAGCAACATGCAACACAAGAAGGGTCCAAATCAGGTACTGGTTATTGGCAATTCTTGGAATTGTAGGGAATTCTATTCTCTAAAAATAACAACAACAACAAAAGAAAGAGTATTCTAACTTTAAGTAAGCATACACATGCACATAACAACACTAAAAAGAGCTCTGCTCAATGCACAGGAAGAACGTATAAATCAAAATAACGGAAAATAAAATTTTAAAAAAGGATCCTCAAATAAGAAATAAAAATAAAAATAAAAATAAAAATAAAAATAAAAATAAAAATAAAAATAAAAATAAAAATAAAAATAAAAATAAAAATAAAAATAAAAATAAAAATAAAAATAAAAATAAAAATAAAAATAAAAATAAAAATATGAAGTCAGTGAATGGCCTGAGAGGACTGACAAGCTTTATTCATTTACTTGGCAAAAATACCCCAATACCCAAAGAGCAGCCAAAAGAGGTTGCTGGATAACAAGTTACATAGGTTCTCTGTCACAGTGGTTCCAGCCTATTGATCGTACACAAAGCATATGCTCATTCAGGATTATCCAAAGAATGTACTTTGCATTTTGCAATCCTAAAAAAGAAAAATATCCACAAAGATCCACTTTTACATTAAAAGCCTAATAAAGTGGACAAAACTACTTTTGGTAATAACACTTAAAGCATGGGAACAAACTGAAAGCTTCAGAATTAGTTATTCCACTCAGAAATATATTGCATCCCTCTTCAGCAGTGAATAATTTTCTGTTTGTTGGAGGTGAGGTAGCTGTTGAATTTATGGTATTGTTTTTGTTTTACAAAGGAGGGGATTTTTCTGTTTGATTACTTATAGTATTTTCTTAATTTCCTTTTCTGTCCACTAAGTTTCATATTACATTTTTCTCTATCTCCATCCCCAGGTTAAATTTGTTGATACAATACCATACTTTCAATTTATTTTACTGTCATCTATGAACAATCTGAGTCAAGGTGGAAGGACAGCATTTATTGGTTCTTCTCCACCATCTCCATTCTAGGAACTGTGTTACTAGAACAAACACTTCCAGTTCTCTTATGTTCTCTGTAAACACTACTTCATAGCAAATTGTTGCTTTACAATATAAGTAAGTGAAGCATATGTAAAGCTGTAAGTCCAGACAAAACCTTCCTTTCATTACTCAAGATGGAACAGTTACTTTAAGCACATTAGGATCTGTGGGTGGCTACTAAATATAATATATATACAAGGTATTGTTTGGCAGTATTTTACAGTAGTTAAGACACAAGAAAATTAAACTAATGAATTGGCCTTTTTCCTAAGCCACACAATGCACCAAGACACAGTAGCCAAATATTGTGTAAGTTCTCAAACATTCAAACAGGATCTTGGTCAAGATGCTTCTTGAAAAGTTAACGTAGCATTTCTGAATTTTATAGACATAACTAAAATCTCTGAATCCCCTTTCAGAAGTTATATGAAAATATATAAAACTTAATCTGCTGATGTGCTATTCATAGAACCATAGAATCAAAGAATCACAAGGTTGGAAAGGACCTACAAGATCACCTAGTCCAACTGTCCTCCCATTACCGTTGCTACAACAAACCACTAAACCAGATCTCATAGCTCCTCATACAGACACCTCTTGAACACTGCCAGGGATGGTGACTCCACCACCTCTCTGGGCAGCCATTCCAGCGCCTGACCACTCTCTGAGAGAAAAAGTTCTTTCTTACGTCTAGTCTAAACCTTTGGGTATTCTACCCAAAGATTTAAAATTTAAATGACTGTTTGTGCCCAACATCCAGGCAGCTAGATTACAATAAAGCATTAGGGCTGCTATTGTCAACATAATCACTACCATGTAAAATTTATCAGAGTGTTATACGTCTAACAAGATGTACTGGTGTACATTTTCATCCATTGAAACTGGAACTGTCTGTTTGATGTTTCAGAAGAAGCCAATAAATAAAATAAATGTCTACTTGCAGGAAAATTTTTAAAGGATTTCAATTATTTGCTCTTAAAAACTAAGCTAGAAAGTATCCAAACTACAAAGAGAAATATTAATATAAGATTAATATATGACACCCAAATCCATAATACATACCTATATGAGGCAGTCTAGCAGCATTTCAACAGCCACAGAATTTGCACGTTAGAAATTGCTAAGACGGGCAGAATGTAATGCCTGATGAGAGCTGACAGCCAAGGGATTAACAAGAACAGAGACAACTAATTCCACTATGGGTTTTACCTGCAACTGACACAGGTAGAAGTATTTAATGAATTATTCCAAAGAGATGAGAAGAGTGACAGAGTACTCCACCTGTCTCACATCAGCTCAGGTACCTTTTGATAGCTATTCTCACCAGTTAGCATCCTGAAAAAATCCTAGATGGGATTGCTCAGTTACTTCCATAGAACTGGGAATTAGTTTCAAGCACATGAAATGCTTACTGACTTTAGCATCCCTCAAGGTAGAATCTTCATACTGAATATGTGCTGAAAACCATATATTAACAATATTTCTTCCCGAAGACAAGGGAGAAACAATTAAGTAATTTGCTCAAGAATACATCACATTCCTTTTACAAGGAGTCTGAGCACTCTGACTTGCTAGTATCAGGCTTTCCTTAGAGTACTACCCTTTCATTCCCTTCGTTATCTGAGTGCATTACTGAATATTCATTTTGTGATTCACGGGACTACAGCATTTTTGAGTTTGCCTCTGGATCAGAGATAAAACTTCTGAATAGAGCTTTGTAGCTTGGAGTATTTAGCTTTCCTGTAACATCATTACTGAGCTAGCTATGCACATCCTAGGACATCAATTCCAGATATCCTGCCAAAGATCAGATGAGATCCAAAGGGCTACATTCATTTGCTGCCAAAAGAATGCTGGTGGGAAGGGATAGAAAATTGCCTACATCTGTGACAGTGAAAAAAAAAAAAAAAAAAAAAAAAAAAGAAACACAATGATGTTAAATATGAAAATAGAAGCAAATATTTATACAAGTTAAGAATGAGTGTAGCAAACCAAATTTTAGTTTCAAAACACAGATAGGCTTGCTGAGTATTATAACAGATTTTCAAACAAAGTCTTATATAAACACTAAAGGAATGCTGTCATTCAATATTTAGGCAATATTTTCATTTGGCTTTATTTGTTGATTTTTTTTTTCTTTCTTTTTTTTTTTTTTTTTGTATTGTATTGTATTATCTTAACACTCTCTCAGGAAGAATGTGAACTGCTTTTCTTAATTGTTCCATTATAGTATTTGAGCTTTATGATTTACAGATGAAGCTGTATATTAACAGAGCTGGTTTTGCACAAACAGTTCAATCAGCGTAACACAAGGATTAATCATCACACTCGTATGACTGATTTCCTGTAAATGCTAGGGAGAACAGGGATTTGTAAGAAGACCCCTTTCAGCCCTCCCAGATGCTGTGTTTTTGAACATCTTAAGATACTTGGGTCATACAAGGAGCAGAAAGCATTTGATCTTTTTACTACTAAGTATCCACCTACGTATCTTGAATGAAGTATGAAAGGATCCGGGGGCATAAACCTGTTTCCTGGCATTGATCTTACTTATTTTCATTGTTCATGCTATAAACACTAATTCCCATTTTTAAAGCATTCTTACTCTGAAGATGCTTTCTTTTAAAGCTTTCATTTCAAAGGAAGCATTCGATTATTGTTTGCATGTGTATATTGCTCATCTAGCAGCTGTTCAGTCTATACTGCTAAGTGAATATCAACATAGATGGATCTCTGCTGTTTGCACTTTCAAAGGAATAGTGATTACGCAAATGGCTGTACATTAAAGCTACATACATTAAAACAACATACATTAAAACCTTTGAGGTGTAAATTATTAAAAATGCACAAATCTAATGTTTTCATCTCCCTGTTCTACATACCTTTGCAAGGTTAATCTGAGTCATGTAACATCATCAAGAATATAATTCCTGGGACTGGTGACAGAAGAACAACATTGCTGATAAATTAAAAGCAAAGCAGTCAATTCCCTTTTCTATACTTTGTCACAAGCACACTGTTAACTAGAATTATTTTGCTGAAATACCGTTTGAGATTTTAAATATATATATGAAATCTAAAGACAGTGATTTTTCAGAAAGGACAGTCTTACACAGTGCCTTTTAGACCACATCTACAAGTTGAATTTACTTTCTCTAAAGTTAGTTTAGCTTTCAGACTTTTCAAAGGGAGCTTTAAAAGCCATTTGTAATGTTGAGAATTACAGAAAAGCACAGAAGATATATTTTAAATTGTTTCTTAATTAAAAAGTTTAATTCATACAGCAGGTCCATCAGTACTTTAGAAAGTAATAATAAAACTAGTTTGAAAGAAAAATAAGAACTCATACAAGTGTATTTGGTTAATGGTTTTTACGTAAGTTGAAGAACTGCTTAATAATATATTTGTAAAGCAGTAATTCATATTAATTACAAAACAGTTTATTAACATTAAATAGTAAATTGTTTCTTGAGTGCTAAAGCACTAAAACATATAGAAGCAATTATAGAACATTTACATGCAGTATATTAGAAGCAAGAGGGCACCTTCTATCCCAAAACAAATTCAAGGAATTAAAGGACTATTTAAAATCATTTCAGTTTGAACTGAATCACAGAAGCCTGCCTACCCTTGGAATTGAAACAGATGTAGTTTCATGGCTCCATTCCTCCTTGCAAGTTCTTTTAGAGCCATGTATTGACAGCAGTTTACTCCCTCTCCTGCCAGAACTGATTGGTTCTGACCAGACAAGCAAGCAAGTACAAAGAGACAGGGATTTATTTTCATATTCAACATAACCCTACACATCAGTAAGAGTAACTCCTTTGTAGGACTGCATATGGATACAGAAGCAATGTAAAGCATCACTGACTTCCCTCAGAGCTCTTTCCAAAACAATGGAAGATAATTTAAGGATAGAAAAACTGAGAGGGATCTTTCAGCTGCATGATCTAAAATAAAAAGAGACTACTGAAAGTGTCTCTAACGGCCTGAAATGGCAGCCGGTATTACAGAAATACAAGGCATCTTGGGGTATTTCTCAGAAAAAAAACATGCAGCTGAAAGGCCCTTCACAACTGCTGTGTCTCCTCCCTTTCCCTCACACCTAGTTACCTCACTTCAGTGTATTAACTCCATAAATTTTCCTGCTACAGAAAGAGGATGTAACAGGGAACCTTGCTGACCACAAAAGTCTACATAATTAAGATCTAACTTCCTATTTTACAAATCATCTTTGACAATCCTTAATAGCTACTTAGCAGAATAACAGCATAAATATTACTTTTATAAATAGGAATGATCTATCTAATAACTTTTCCTTTATTAAGGTATTTAATATAATTATAGAGGAAATAAAATTTCCCTAATTTGAAGCCAGCCATGCAGCCTGTGCACTGGAAAATCTGGCTTCTCTTGCTCTGCCAGCACTACACTGGGCCTGAGGGATCTGCTCTGCTGACCACCAGCTATTGCCCACCCTGCAGCTGAGGAGAACACAGAGGTTCTTTGACCAAAGGGCAAACGAGAGCAGTGCTGTCCTATGTACAAAGTGACAGAGGAAACTCAGTCAAAAACTGCAGGAGATCAGTATGGGAAGTAGTGTATGGTTGCTATATAGAGATAGAAAGTGGCTAGTTGGCTACCTCAAGATGAAAAGGCACAATGTAATGCTTGCAGGCACAAAGGGAAGTTGGAGTTGGAACATATGTTCTCCCAAACCCTCCAACAGCTCTGCACACCTTCATGTTGGTCCGAACACACCAACTGTGTGATGACAGCTGCTTTAAAGGCAAGTGGCCAGGGGCAGGCAGCGACTTTTATATTGCCAGCTCCCAAGCTCCTATTTCAGTTACCTGCCAGCCTCAGTGGATGGAAACCACTTTGTAACTTCACCTCAGGCAAGCACGCAGCAGTACGTAATGTGCTCCACTGAGAATCCCCATCAGTTCAGCTCCTGCCACCTCTTGTTTAGCACTTTGGTGAACACACTCCTTTACAAGGCTGGCCATTTGCTCAGAGCCTTGGGGCAATTTAATTTTAGACATTAGTAGGAAAAAAATGCCGCCACATTGAGCAGAAGCCTTTCCACCTTAGGATCTACTGGGCAATTTAACTACAAGAACTGATTTTTGCTTGTAGGAATTTCATCTCTTTGAAACAGCTAAACAAAGGAACCTCCAAGGAACAAAACCTCTACCTATAAATATATTCCAGACAGAGCCCCAAATTATCTACTTATATTTACATATGCATGCACAGATTCATTCCTTGGGTGTTTTCTACAAAGGCAGCAAAACAACTCATCATCTATGCATGGGTAGTATACAGAGTTGACAAAAAACACAGTGAATATGTGCTTATTTGCGTGATATTCATTGCTCTCTTCTCTAATGCCCTTGCTCTGAGAAAATTGAAACTTGTATTAATTAAGAAAAGTTCATTAGTTCAACATATTCATTAACCTTTTTTGGGAAAAGTACACTGAGGACCAAATTAATCAGCATTCTGAAATCAAGTCACAATTTATCTCCCTATGTAGTAATTTTTAAAAATATTTTTCAATACAGACATGCGTAAGAATCATTTTGGGAGTATTTTTCTTTACTATAATTCTGTAATGGTCAGCTGTCACATAAAAACACATTATTTTACCATATTTAAGCAAAAGACTGATGTAAGAAACCACCTGGGACATCAAATATTTTCAGACTTTATTAATTTGGAAGCATTAGGCTGTGCCCTCTGCTGACTCTAACACTGCCTGCTGAAGAAGTCATCTTTCCACCAAATTAGCCCAGTCCCCACTGATAAACCCCCTTCAGATCTGTCTGTTCCTTAATCACTGTCAGCCAGATGAGTTCATTTATTTTAAGCTCAGGTTTTGACTATTGGGTCTTTACCAAACATCTTCATTTTACTTGCAAGGGTACACCTGAGGCTGTGATAAGTTCTTTTTGTCTATAGATAATTCCAAGAGAGTTGAAGCAAGGTGAGCCAATCAGGCTGGTAATTAGTGATGTTGCCTAACATCTTCTGGGTTATGCTTTCTTTATATTTGTTTATAAAGACATCACCAGATGTTAACAGTTCTATTTGATTCTTTTTATGGCCATGTCAACTTAGCCCATTACTGAAAAAATGTAAGAAGTAGATTGCTTTGTACTGTAATCTTACAATGACATTTTACTTGAAATTTTCTCTCAGTTCCACAGTTAAGGAACATGTGCTAGTGACATGCTATTTGTCATGGATTTGAATAACTGTCTGCATTGTAAAACCTTTGTTCTTCATTAAAAAAAAAAAAAAAAAAAAAAAAAAAGAGGGCAACAGCCTGTAGACCTATTCAAGACAAAATTAATTTAGGACTGATCAAGTCTTCTCAGTGGCAATGTCAACACAGATACTCCAGCTACCCTTACAGCAATGGCCAACCTCATCACCATTTTATCACATTTGTTTCAGAATGCCTCTCATTACCTTACAGCTCCTAGTCACTAAATTTTTTGCATGGTTATATTGAAAATTAACATCAGTGTAGTTCACTTTATCACAGTGTGTTACATTTTAATATAAGAATATTTCAAAGTGATGTTGCCAGCTGCATGTAGTTTCCAAACAGCGGGAAATACATTACTGGTGGGAAAATAAAGTCAGGCTGAAAACTGCTTACAAGATGAGTATCAGGCATTAGTACTTTAAAATACTTCTTTCACAGAAATCACCATTTCTATATGAAGCAAAAGGATTTCAGGAAAAAAAAAATTCTCATCTTCAGGGATATGTAACTAATGCTTAATTTTCTATTTCAAATGAGTTTCATTGTGAAAAGCTTCTATACCTTTTGCATGATCCCAGTTTCAGAAGAAAATCTTCTTTTCAAACAAAGAGATAATCATAACTGCCTGATCAGCATAACAAATAACAGAATGCTATTCATATACATACTGCTTATTCCCATTTAAAGGCCAGAAACTTAAGTTCTGGAGAGACTCACTGGAAGCTTCAGTTACAAATATATACTTCACCACATCTTTGATAAATTCTGATGCAGTATAAAGATACACATGGGTTTAAATGTTGGGGGGAGTTACTATTTAGTATCTATTATTAGATTTTAATCAGATGATCTGTCTTTATGGCTTTGAAATTTTACATAGCTTTACCATGCAGCATAACTCAAAGGCTGATGAATCACTGAGAGACAAAATACAACGCTATATCTACAAACATGGAAATGAACGTGTGTGTGGTCAAGAAGAAGCACTATGTCTTTACAAGAGTATGATGAAAAGTAAAAGCCAAAGCATAGTCATAAAATTCCCACTCTGTGCAGGCTGGAAATCCAAGAACCTACATGACTCTGTTGTTACAAGTTGTGAAATCATTAACCTATACCAACAACCTTCCTAAGATTTGTGACCCCGTGCTGAATGTCACCAATGCAACCAAGTCATGCTGCTAACTGAACATAGATCTCACATCTTCCTTCTCTTGCCCTTTTTGCTTATGAATCTATAGAGCAATCTGTGCCAACTTCATTCTGTTTCCCTTAGGGAAGTCAAACTGTATTCTGTGTGCTCTCTTTTAATAGAAATAGTGGATACCACATCCCCAGAGAACCTTGAAAACTTGCAGTTGAATGAAAAGAATACACTTGACCACATATCTCAGACTGATGGAGATACACTTCATGCAAGTCATACAAATAAAATATTAATTCTAAGGTAATGGAAAAAGTGCCTCCCTAACTTCTTCTCCAATTTAAAAAAATATCTTGAGACTTTCTTAACTCAAGAGAAAAATTCAAGCAAGTTCTGAATTTTCATAAAAGCAATAAAACCCTTTCAGCAAAAATAAAAATAGAAGGTCTCAGATCCTCAAAGGTATTTGGATATGTACCTCTCTGCTGAAATCAGCTTAAAATGGGAGTCAAACAATTCTGAAAATATGCCTGAATTATGTATTCTTATGTATTCAAATGAAGACTGCATGCACCTTTACAAAGATAGACAAAGAGCTAGAAGTTTAATTAATGCATACATTTGTAACATAAAAAGCTATGAAATACAGTTCATGTCAATGACTAGATACACATATACACACTCATCTCCATGCAAATTTTACTAGTCAACATTTAGGAGTGTTTTGGTGAAACACATGATTTATTTTAGTGCTGCTATAGACGTAAAGTTGATTTCATTGAGGTCATGCTCCAAAATAAAATTGCACCACATAGCAGTTAGCCAGTATAACAAAGTATTAAATCAATATGATTTAATTAGCTAATTTTGAATAGCTAATAAATTTAAAGTGTGCTATCAGACCATCTGATGGGAGTGAAGCACAATGAGTCGCAGTGATCACACAGACTGACATTCTGGTTTGAACATCTAGTCTGCCTTAGTTCACCTTCTTGGCTTCAATAATACTTTACTTGGAATGCATATTTACAATGCTGTAGACCAGTGAGTAAGAGGAAAGTCGAACTTTCTCTCATAATCCTTTGCACTTTGCTTAACAGAGTCTCCAGCGAATGCCAAAGTTAAGCACAGTTTCATGTGCAACTGACTGCATTAAGCTACTAATTTTACAAATACAAGTTGATGGTTTTATACTCTTCACACTGTTTCTACACACCCATCCAAAGCCATTTTTAAATGACTGAAGAACTGTTTTTAATAGGTTTTGTAAAATGATAGAACTGTCAGAACACAGGTTTTATGCTTGGGAGAAAAACTGCAATCGTTAGGATTTCCCTAAGTAACGCCCTTTTATACCAAAGAAGTTAGTCAACCATTTGCATTTATTTACACATGCCCTGCGTTCAGCAGCATACGGAGTCACAGACTAATTCACATTGGGATCTTTTGTGCTGCATATTGTGCATTTATGTTCCCAAGAAATGCTGTTCATTGTTATCATCATAATGCTGTAACATTTTACTTAACAATACCAGCTAGTTAATCATAACAAGAAAATTCCAGTGTATCTGCACAGTTTTTTGTACAGATATAGTATCATACTACCCTTCCTTGAACTGTGCTATTCCTAAGTGTAAGGAAATTGAAAATCAAAGCACGGAGGGTCCTTATGTCAAATATCTAAAGTAAGGCCCAGTATGGTCTCCATCTGAGCATCTTTTGATGGTATTTTAATTTTGAAAATCTACAGAGAGAATTACTAGGGAAAAAAGAGTTGTTTCAACTTTGTCATAATAGTGGTTTAAAAAACAAAATACAGAACAGAAATGTTGGGTTAAGATCAGTGTGATTCATCAAAAATAAACATTTGAGCATCAAAATTTCTTGCAGACACCATTGGTAATATTTGCTTACTTAGCAATTCAACTGCAATTACAACATGAAGGATGACCAGCAGAAAAATCTCAAAGTCCTGGCACTTAATCCAAAGTACCACATTATTTGGTAAATATGCAGTACAGGACCATTTGAAACATAAGCACCACAAAGGTTGGGTAATATATTGTAATCATGTAGCATATCTATTTCTGTTCAGCAAGCTAATGTGACAAATAAATACAAGCAAGTAAATTTCAATACCTTCTAGTCAATAATACAGTAACAATTCAGAGTTTAAATATTTCTACTTACTATCATAATTCAGTAAAACAGGTACTCGCAATGCATTTATAGTACCATTTCTGCAGTATAACTGGAAACACATCTTCAAAATCTTAGCTTTTCAAAGATATACAAAGTTGATCAACAGTAGGGATGAAAATACTTTCCTACAAACAGTAAGACACTGCAAGTGACATTGCTATCTATCCCTATGCAAGGAACTCAAGGCATCGAGCCTGTCATTCACCTTTGCTGTCACTCAGCAGAAGATTAAATAGAGCAAAAAAATAGCAGAATCATCTTTGTGCTATTCTATATATAAGGCTACAGGAACACAGTGAAGAAAGTTAGAAAATAGATTTCTGTCACCTCGCTAAGTTAGAGCAGACTTCAGGCAGCTGGAGCATTCACTGTGCAGTAGAGGTCACCTAATCATCACTTCACAGTGCAGCAGTACACTAATAAAGCACTACCATCTGGCCACATCTCTTCTGCTGCCACTAGAAAGTGAAGGAGGATGCAAAAACATCTAAGGAAATAACGCCCTAAGAGTGGTCAATATACCTCCATGCTTCAGATGCTTCAAGTGTGGCTCCAATTCCAGTGCTATATATCATGGTGCTGCTGTAATACAAATCTGCAAACAAATGCAGGAAAATTTGAGTGAAAAGACCCTGCCCTTGTTGCTTGGCTATGTGACAGAGATATAATGCAGCCCAAGTACATCTGTGTGGGAACTGAAGCAGATCTCTGCCTATGAACATCTTCTCAGGTACACGACCTACGCTTTTGCCCATGGGAACGTTTTGGTACAAGGTGCTCAGATTCAGATACACAATGTTTTTACCTGAAAAGACCTTATGTACAGAACACTTCTGATCAAAGTAGCATGCAGGTTAGCAATGATTATGTGAGGCCCTTCCTCTGATACTTAAATTCCAAAACATGTTGAAAAAAGAATCCTAGTGAGACCACTAATAAGTTACATTGCCTCCTTTGTTCCACAAAGAGTAAAATACACCACCAAGCTGAACAAGCCAAAAAGCCTAAGAAGAACACAACACAAAGAAACCTTTTGCCTTCTAACCCTGAAATGAACTCCTTAGCTGTTTAGAAAATAACAATGGAAATATTTTGCTCAACACAGGATTGCACAGAGCAACAACTAAAATCCGGTAGAGGTTGGCAGAAAAAACAAAATTTACAATCCATAACATGCCCATGTCTTGACATAAGAAGTGCTTTTACTAAAATGGTAATATATTCTCCATGCATAGTTTGACACCAAGTTCTAAAGATGGCATCTATAATGAAAACAAACCCTAGCAAATATAAGACAACTTCAACAAAAGAGCACAGTACCATGAGGGAAAAATGAAAAAGCAAACATTTATTGCTAAAATCATTGAACAAAACATTTCATGCGTGATGCTGCAGAGCTGATATCATATACAAGCATACTACACTTATCTGCAAATAAGCCTTTACCCAAAAATTAAAACAAAGAAATGGAAAGATTTCCTCAGATTGTATGATTGTATGTAGTTCAAGTTCAAGGTGAATTTAAAGCTATAAGTTACAGGAGGCAAAAATTGTCAACAAAATTTACTGAGAGAACAAATTAAATATGCTGAAAAACTGAGAAAGCTCTGAAGTTATTCTAAATGTAATACACAGGGTATAAAAACATACTCTGTTTAAACAAAAACTCCACATAAAAAGTAATTGTTATTCTTCCACCCTTTGTTAAGAAAAGTTTCAGGGATTTAAAGGATTGATGTAAAGTTGAAGAAAGTTTCCTCACAGAATTTATATGAAAAGCTTGACATCCTAATTTTACAACAAGACTTACGATAGTGGTTTTATGGACTCCAGTTAAATCCAGTAACTGTTTTCAAGGCACAACTCTTAAAGCAAACAAGGCACAACTCTTAAAGGCACAACTCTTAAAGCAAAGTATTCTCACACAAAAAATAAAGAACAACATATAGACCTTTTGAGAATCTTAAATATGTCAAATGAATAGTATGCTGTATCTTTTTCTAAACCAAGATTCCTGTGCCCAGGAAGATACAATAATAATAATGAAGGACATAAAAGGATGCTATGCAAATGTGTGTGAATACTGCCTGTTGCTAATATTCTTCCATGTTGTGATTTTACATAGATTCTGTTTCACCGCTTTTTTTACTGTTTTTATTTTCTATTTTTATTGCTTATTAACTTTATCAATATCAAGTGAAAATGAATACATTCAGTTGATGGCAGAGGGATTTCCTTTTCCTCTCTTCCTCATCATTCTTGCCTTTCCATTGTCGTAAGATTGCAGTCTGCAGTAGATATCATGATCTGGAGCATATATTTGTCATTAATGAATCACAGCCTTTCACAATCTGGGTGAAACGAGTCATCATAATGACACCTTTTTGCTACACTATATTATTTAGCAGCAGGATCCCAAATGGCTGTACTTGTTATAATACGGCTGCTCCTGGTATTCTCAGTCCTTACAAGAAGGGCACAAATAAGGAAATTCTGTTATTTCTTGTCTTCATGGAAGAGAACACAAGAAAGCTTTTTTCATAACCCACGGAATAGTAGAAATTGGCTGCCCTGAGATGTCCTATTTCAAAGGCACACCAAAAAACACATACACAAACATTCACTACAATACAGACTATTGCCCACAGAGAAATTTTATTCCAGAGTAGTTCTAAAGTATGTTAATCTGCAATATCATCATCTGAATTTGTAGCATCTCATTAATTTACTACTTAAAATTCATGTATAAAAATCTATGCAAGCGTGAAGGAAAGAATGAAGAAAATAGTAATAGGAGAGGGAAGAAATCACTTATTCTAAACAGCTCTTTTCATTTCTTTACTGTTCACACTCTGCTTCTCAATGTGATCAACAAAGTGAGATCACTGTTTTGAGATTTTTTTAATACAATATTATGAAATATTTATATATCAAAATACAATAACAGACTATACATATGTAAAAGATCATAGTCATGAGTATTAAATGAGGATGATATACAAAGCCCACACCTTCAGCTACTACTTAATGTAAGCCCTCAGTAACAGAAAATATAATATGCCTTTTCAATTCCATTCTAACAAACTGGGACTGCATCCAAACACGTACAGACAAAACTTGTGGCAAACTTAAGACAGAAGATGATAAAGTTTAACTATTCAAACATAAAAGATGGCAATTTGGCAGCAAGAGTGAAGATGATGGTTATTTTCAATCCTAAACTACTTGCTGTAGTTAGTTCCTCCTGTGCAGCAAAGTGCTATCAACACTGTGAAAAAGGAGACAAAAAAGTATTTGTAAAAAAGTATTATATAAGCCCTTTAGGAACTTGCAGCACTGTGAAAAATCCAACAAACAGTAATAGTAATAGTTAGCAAAGACTTTAAAAAGTAATTTCTTTTCTGTAAACATTTCATCTCAGAATTTCTGTTCCCCATGTTCTGTTTCCATGCTGTTATATAAATTCATATTACTTTATTCATTTGGTCTGTGCTGAGACTTCCACTGTTTACGCTATCGTTTAAGATGATCACATCATCCCAGAGTGTACTCTTCTCAGACTACTAATTTTGAACTCCATTTAAAATTCTCAAAATTCTATATGCAATCACTTTATGGTGAGTGTTGATGAATAACAAGAATACAAAAGCCCTTTTTCAGATAGTGAAGCAAGAAAAAAAGCCTTTTCAGTCAACATCAACATTCCTTCACATCTATAATTTTTTCCTTACATTACTGCTGTGTAGCTCAGCATAACATAGCTGACAGATTTGAAACCTCATAAAGAAAGGAGAAAGGGAGTGTAGTAACAGCAGTCAAGGTATAAGTTTGTGATCTTCAAACTATTTCCATTGCTACACATAATATGTGTGTTTTAAAAGGGTACTAGTCACCTTTCCTGCATGTAATAATAAAGCCATATAACTCAGTCTGTTAGTATTACACCACCGAATCACTTTGCTGTTCAGTTTCTTTGCTCATTAAAGATTCTCAATTTTCCCTCCATTAATTTTTTTTAATGGAAAAATGAGCTATTGCCACATGAACTCCAGTTCACCTGAATTTAAAATATTCCAGTCTTCAAACCTGTTCCTTTCTCCACACTGCCAAGCAATGACTTCTTTGTGTACAAATTCTCATGGAGAACTATCCATCTTCTCCAAAGTCTACTTTCACTGCAAGCATAACTGAAGGAGAAGGAATGTGCTATTACACACGAGAAGGGAAAAGGTTTAAAACCCATCCACGAAAGCAGGGATGTAACTGAGCCCCACAAGGAGGTATAGCCCCTTTTAGCTCTAGTGAGCTTAGATTCTGTTAGTTTAGGCTAAGCAACTAAAGCTTCCTAAATGGTATCAAATCCTCACTTTGAGCACATGCTTCACCAAACAGTGCAGGAAGCAACACCGACTGATCTGAACGGCTCAGATGTGATAGTGATAAAGCAAATAACCAAGACAAATAGTTCACTGCCTCACAGAGTTAGATGAAAAAGAGCAACAAGCATCATGAAGAAAACCAAAACTTGTTTCAAACAAACTTGAAAAGGAAGCTGAAAAGGAAGATAAATTCACTAAGATGATCACAAAGTGACTATTTGCAAGGCTTGATTTTAACAGCAAAGCATTTGATTAGGCTGGTTCCATCTCAGGTTACTTCTTACACTTGTTTTAGATGACTGCTAGGAACAGAAAGCCATCCACTCTTTAGAACAATGTTGTGATTTAGAAAGAGTACAGCTCTAATACTGCCTTGAAATTAACAATCTGATCCAAGCGGTACTTTCCGTACATAGAAAGAAGTTACATTGTTCTACAAGATGAGTTATCCCATATATGATTATGCTTCAAAATTCAAATCAGCATCCAGAATTCATTTGCTTTTAATAATGCAACTGAAATTGCAATCATTGCAATAATTGAAAATAATCTTGCCACCAGACAGGTCTTAGCTGAGCTCTTCTGTGTGTGGGGAAGGCTGCTTTATACCCCGGTACTTACAGTGGCTAAACGATATCCTATGAACACTCTGACTAGGAAAGGCACACAAAACCTTGTACTATTTGTGCCTTAGAAGGTTTAATTTGCAAATACTTTAAAACCTGTATTTGTTTTTAGAAAATTACTTGTGTTTGACTAAAACAGAGAAGTGCCAAGATTTACCACAAGCGTTCATAATTGATAAAATCGTTGAAAATACCAACATATTCATGCTTCTGACATGCTACTCTTGCTATTTATATCCCATTTATACCAGTTTCCTTGTGATGTCAAATTATTATTCCATTTGCTTTACTTACATTATTTCAGTATCTCACATACAGATACCTGTAGCTTATCTCTACATACAGATTTTAGGAAATTCTTCATTTTTCTATGCATAAAATCTTTGAATGCTGCTTGCACATTGGTGGCTTCATTTAATTCCGTACTTTGATCAGACAACAGAGAGCCAATGAACCTGAAGAATTTCTCTGGAAGATTTACAGAAAATACAGTTTTCCCAGATGGAGGTCTGAAACATGCAGCATACAATACAGTCTCCATTTTCAGTAGCCCGATGTACTTGCGTTTCATGCTACAGCAGTTTCTATTTTGTTATATAAAATCAGGTACACCACTGTTTTCCAGTTTATTACTTTATCACACTATGGTTCAAACTTCATGAATAAACTGAGGCACAATGAGGAAACTATTGGCTATTCTTCCATGAGAAAATATACAAACATATCCTTAATTTCACTAACTTTTTTTCTATGGAAAAGGCTGGGGCGTGGGCTCATGATCCAGTAACTGGGATGCCAAATCACCACAGAGAGCTCAAACTATGACAAACCATCTAGCTTTGAATATACTCCTGAAGTCAGGTTAAGTTTATTAAAAGCTTTAAACATTTATAAATCACCAGGGAAACATGACTTTAATACCTAGCATTTAAAGTCAAATCACTGGTGTAATAGAGAGGCTTCTTCCTGTTACCTCCCAGGATCAGACAATGCACTCCTTTATCATCTTCACTCTAATTGTAGCCTATCTTAAAGTGACTAGATCTATTGTTAGAGCAGGTCTTGTCAGTGGCTAGGACAGTGATTAATAGAAATTTATCTTTAATTCCTTAGGATGTAAAAGTCTAAAGTCACAGTTGAGCCCTGGACCCCAATTATTAGGTGATTAATGAAATTATAATTGCTACCCTTTGGTTCACATTCATCGCTAGGTTTACTATTAATCATTAGGCTGAAAGCACAAGAGAAAGGAAAATAATTTATGTGCGGTATGATATGGGTACGTGGGAGAAGCATAAATGGGTCAGGAAAAAATGTTCTCCCATGCACCAGGCTGGTACATGTACCACCAACAACTCAAATGTACTAACAGTTCAAATGAAGGTTGAACTTACTAATAGGAAGCACTTTTCTGCCCAATGACCACCTCAGGTACCATGTTACTCTGCACTTGAGAGATACTGTTTGGCCAAGAAGGTAGAAAAAGTTGCTTTTAGCTACTCAGTCAATTAATGTAATGATCAAACCCAATAATAGAATTCTCTTCTGGGTGTTAAGATTTTTTCATCTAAAAAGAAATGTAATATTAAAACCATATCCATAGCTCATGCCTGTCTACTTGCAGCCAGTCTTGCACGGTGGACATCTTCCCCCTACACTACACACCAAGCCCACACCAACCATGTTTTCCGCACCATGTTTTCCAGAATTTCCCAAAGACAGCTCAAAGTGGTCTACGTGGTTCCAACACTTAGGAGTTAAATGAGTAATTATCTTGTCTATGAAGTACACAGTTGTTAAAAGAAAAAATAATAATGCAGACTGCTTTATCCGTGTAGCCTTAATGTAAGGAAAGGTCAGATACAAGATGGTTTTTCCCTTCTTGACTGATCTGATTTTACAGAAAGAATAATTTGTTTTTCATAGATCAAAATTCTGTGCAAGGAAAGGAAAGGAAATGGGACTGAAGATAACAACTGAGGCCCCTTTATCTCCCTTGACACAAAATGCTCTTTAATATCTAAGGGCTCAACTGCCACCAGCCTCCCACACAGACTGCAGGAGGAGAAATGAAGCTGCCTGGCTGCACCCAGCACTGTCCAATCCCCTGCCCCAGACAGAACCCAGACAGAGGAAGGAGCAGGGCTGCAGCCCTTCCTCCTGAACAGCCTCTGTTCATCAGCACTACAATACATATTCATACACCACAGCTAGAAGGTGTAATGTAAATTACTATTTACTTTGCAATGATCTATATCAAGTGAAAAATCACTGTAATTTAAATCTCATTTGATTATATAATAAAAGATTTGTTTATAGCGAACTTGATGCTTTATCACAGCTACTTGAAATTTCATTAAATAACAAATCACTTGTAAGACCGTGTCTCACTAATTCAGAAAAAGGAAGTCTGCCACGTATGCCCTCTCTGTATTAACATCCAAAGCATATAAAGTACTTGCTGTGCCTAACTGCAAAAGTAATGATTTCAAAGATCAGCCATTTTTAAATATATCTAAAATTCCAAATGCATGTACCTTTTTTTCAGTGTCAATTTAAGGAAATAATTCTCAACTTTCATCCTGTGAGTTGGGCTGGGTGGTGAAAATAATGCTCATTAATTTTCATATTAAGTTGCAGTCTCACAGGAAAAATAAAAAGACTTTACCAGTCTTCAATGTAATTCATCTAAACACATGCCGAAGTGTGCCAAATTGTATAAAAGAGGATAATAGATTACTACAGTGCATGACAGAGTAGGAATAAAGCACTGCAGAGCTGTATTGCACTGCTCAGTCAGACAGTTGGGTCAGTTAATGCATGAGCTCAAGGCTGGAACATCAATCTTGTCAGCTGTCGGGACATCCAGCAACGTGCACCCTGAGGGACTCACAGTTCCTCAGCTGGGTGAGGATGAAAACATAAACATCTCAGAAATTTACAGAAATAAGCAATACCATCAGTCATCTTACCCCATTCACTCTGCATAAACCAGGGGCAAACTCTATTCATGTTATTGACACTATTCCCTAAATATTATTACAAAGTCTGATGAGGAATTTCAATCCTAACATCTCTAATTTCTACCTGGAAGCCAGCTGACATGTCTAGAGATTGGATTACAAATTTGGTACCTAAAAATTTGGCATCCTTTTGACAGAGGATTTCTCCTCCTGCAAATTACAAAAAAGTTGCCTTTCATCAGTTTGCAGTCTGGTAACTAAATACTGAGTGGATACTTGAACGATTTTGTCTTTTTAATCCTAGAGTTTTGTTAAAGAAAAACTGACAAGCTTTTTTTATTCTTCATTCTGATTTCCACAGAACAAAATATTCTGTTCCTTTTTTTTCACCGTTGCAGTTTAATAGTCATCTCACAGTAAAGTAATATGGCATCACCTAAATGCTAGGAAAGATTTTAAAGTCATTTTAAGGTTGTGATCACTCATTTCTATTGTTGAGATGACATTTCTTTCTGCTAATATTTAGCTCAATGATGCAGCATTTTAAAGAATTTCTGTTCTAGTAAAGCATACAAATATTCTTACTCTTGAAATTATACTATTATTGTTCAATGTGCTAAGTAACATATTAAACAGGAACCTCTCAAAGACAAGTGCATGTACATCAGTCATATAAACATTTCACATACATCACATACATATGCTGCACTCCTTATCTCTCTCACATGTACATAGCAATTTTACTTGTTTGATATTGAGAAGGAAATCACTTTGATTTAGTTCACAAGAGTAGCAGAGCTATTTCATATGATTTAATCTTAACAAGTAAAACTTAGCTTGAATAGGTTAATCACATGTGTAAAAATAAGAATTGAAAATCACCTCAAAATACTCCTCCCTGGATTCCTTAACAAAGTGGTAATTGTCTGTACTGTTAAGAAATGAGAAGTCGCTAGTTGGGGAACACATTTGCTGCTACTGGTTCACTCTAAATGCAACATGGTATGGTTGGTGCAATGGATACATAACATAAGTAGCTAGCTAACTAGATTTGTAATGTGATGCAATAGAAAGATGTACTTAAAAAGAAACCCAAATTTAATAACTTCTTGAATAGATTAACTCTAGGGAAACAGTAGCTTTCTAAATAATATAGCACATGTTGTAAAGGGTCACATTTATAATGGCTTTAACAGACCCAGGAGGGAAACTACAGCAGTTGTCTTTGATCTATTGGCCTATATTAAACAGTGATGTGCTGGAGCATTGGGAAATGTTCTAATTTATTCCTGGAAAATATGTGTGCATATTGTGAGATGGAATATTCTTTATACTGAGCCAGTCTATTATATGGGAAGGATTAAAAAAAAAAAAAAAAAAAAAAAAAAAGTAAAATGAGACAGAGAAGTACATCATTCAACCAAAATTGAACAAAATAGATGGCTAAATTGCTGACAAGCAATTTTGATTGAACATCTTTGCATCAAGATATGCGCTTCATTTTCTCCAACAAAGTGCTTCCATTTCACCTCAGAAGCAAAGTAAAAACGACTGAATAATAAGTGGCTAACTTCAGATCACAGATATTACAAGTACAAATAAGAATTGATATTAGATACTAACATACGTGAAGGTACAGGTAAATAATAGAACACTTGGATTAGAAAACTTGAACTTGAATTTGGAAGCTGAAGGCTCAAGAAAAGGAGTGTGAAAACATGAACACTGTGTGAATTTCACTATGACCTGAGAAGAAATACTAAAGCACAACAGTAGACACATCGTAGTCTTATATTCAATGGTGGTGTTCACAAACTTCCTAAATTTTAGAGGAAGTTACAATTATATCAGACTTATTCAACCTACCCCACAAATTCCATCCACGTCCGAAACATTTAAGAGTTTTGTAGCGGGAGTAGAAAAGGAAGCCACAAAAGAAAGACCCTCTCAAAACACTGGCAAAGAGGTACAGCTCTGTTCCCAAGTACCAGTCTGTTATTTAGAGCAAAAATACAATGCAGAAGGAAATAAATTAATAAATAAATAAAAATCCCTTTCCTTTGCTTATTCTGAAATTGAGTTTTCCTTCTTTTTCTATCTGCTCATATAGCACTGCAGCATTATTACAGTCTATATTACACAATTATTTCAGTGTTAGGAGAAGCTGCACATCTGTTTCTAATCAGAACTTCACACCATTCCAACAATTGAGGTAGTCTGCATTTATACCGTCACTTTTCTTTTTTTCCCCTTATTCTTATAAGAAAGGAGCGTGAGCATTTGTTGCTGGCCAGAGTAGCTGCGGACATGAATAGCAGTTTAACAGCCTCCCTCTGCATACAAAAAGCATATCCCTTGGTTCCAGACGAAATTCTAATCAGAGTTCCCTCACAACACAGATATTGTACGTGTGCTACGCTAGTCATTTCTGTTATTATAAACGACCTTTCAGGAATTGGAAAAATTGCAGCTTGTCAGTTGAGACTTGTAATCGTTATCCACTCAGCCAAAGGATTTAACAATTCTGCTTGTAAAGGGAGAAAAAATAAGATTCCCTTCTCACTCATCTCAGAAAGCCACAAGTGGTCTAAATTAACAATTATGTTAGACATTGAGGGAGATTTCTAATAACATTGTATTAGGATGGAAGTTAGTATATTCTGATGGGAATCTAGTAACCACAATCAACTTTAGCCTGACCAGAATATATACAACAGTTTGATCACAAAAGAACCAGCCATGATTTCTCTCTCCCCCCTGAACTGCTGTCCTACAAAAGCCTAATGAATCTCTCTGCCTGGGCTACATTTGCATTGCTTGTGCATTTAAGGCAGTGAATTTGACCATGCTGTGGGTTCAATGGGCACATGAAATACCACAAAAAGTTACATACCATAAAGCAAGTAGAAAGCACATGATAAATTTACAATAGAAAGAAAATCTGTGTAACCAAACAGCATTTCTCCTGCCTCGTGCTGTTACTGCAGTCGAATGGGAAGTTACTTTAATATTAATCCCTTATGATTACTGTAAATTGTTCCTTAAAATGTAGCAAGTGAGAAAGATGGTTTAAACTTCCAGATCTTTAGATATTTACACATGTAATCAGTGTAACATACCCGTTATTGTTTTCACATGAAAAGGGAACTTATGGTGAGAATCTAATGTGTAAGTTACACTTCTAACACTTTCAAAATATTTAACAGGCTTTCTAGATGACAATCTATATTAAAAATAAATGTTCAGAAAGAACTCACTGTACAAGAAGATAATTATGCAACAAGCTGTGAAAAAAATACATAAGAAACATGTATCTCAGTTCACTAGATTATTTCTGTATTTTCAAAACTTACAATTCTCCACAGAGAGCCTCAGCCATTACAGCTGAACGGAGCAGCCTTTTTTCCCTGCTCTCTCCTGTGTTACTCCTGCTACAACCACAGCACTGCTGTCAGAGCAAGTTGAAATCACACTGCCCACTTACTCATAAAATCAGAGCTACCTCTCCTTCACATGAAGCACTTCATACTCTAGCAAGCATTACAAAAAGTATGAAGTGCTCCACAAAGAATGGCCGTGCAATAAAAGTATAATTGAAATGGCTCTGCTGCTGCCTCATTTCATCACTCACGCTGGCCTCTGCTTGTTAAATTTTAAGATCTCTTGGGAAACTAGTGCATAATATAACTACACTCCAGAGTGTCAAAACAACCAGAGCAATGATTTATCTTATGCATTACATCAAGGGACTATTTTAAAGTAAAGATTTTACCAGTAAAACAAACTCTTAAACTTTCACATTTCTTGTAATTTAAAGACGGTGGCCTAAAAATTTCTGAGGAACTCAAGGAACCTGTAGCCTTCCTAATGCTGTCTTGGCCTTCTGAGAACTTCTGAGCAGCAAATGTCTCCATATTCTTTTTGACTGTCCAAACTCACTGTATGCGGGCCAACTAATATAGCATTTTTGAAAGAAAGTTACTATGAGAAGAAGTACTCATGTTAACAAAAAATTATCAGATGAAAGCAATTCAAATAACTACAAAATCCAACAAAGTGATCTAAAATAAAGATTTTCTAAGTAATCTTGTAAATTATCCTAGATTCCATTCAGCACACAGGGCTTGCAAATATGACATAAAATAGGCTGCTACCACTCTCTTAGGTGACTCAAGTAGCACTTGAAAAATTCCTTCTAGCTTCACACCCTAGTGCAGGGGATAAGGTCATCAGAGAATATTCCTTGATACTTGTTTCTAAGGAAAGCTAATACATGCATAGCAGCAGAGCAGTTTCTTCATTTGGCATCTATTTCACTGAAGTCTTCCACAATCATATGATGTAATCTATAGGAAATAGCACATAAGTATTTACCTAGGTTTAATTAGCAGTTATGCATTCAGTTCCTTCCACTCTGTAGAAAAGCACTATTTACCTAGGTTTAATTAGCAGTTATGCATTCAGTTCCTTCCACTCTGTAGAAAAGCACTGATTGCTATGTAATAATGCCTAGAAGTCAGTAATAGGCCATATAACACACAATATTACTTCTTCCTTTCTGTTCTAATACCTTACTGCAACTATGGAAGATTTATAAGTTCCAGTATGCTCTTCTTCTCAGGCAATTTCTTCTTTGTCTTAGGAAAGAGTAGCTAACTTCTTGTAAGATAGTCAGCTACCCCTACAGAAGAATATTTAGAAGAATGCAAATGTAATGATGTAATATAATGATTTTAAGCAAGTAATCTTTCTCTACCTACTGTCCCTTACAACAGCTGACTGAAATATCAGAAAAGGCTAACAAGTGATGAAAGGCTGCTTCCCTTCAGGATTCTAGACCTGACATTTCTTTCAGTGCAATCTGACACGAGTGCATGTCAGAAGTGATGTATACATCACATGTTGTATCTCTGAGAAAAAGAGTAATAGGACACAAATTACATGGGAGATTAAGTTAACTTTTTGAAAAAAAATTACCAGTTCTAGTAGCAGATGAGGCTGGTTTATTCTTTTTTGTTCTTGGTTTTACTGTATCTTCCTTGTAGATCTACGAAACTAAACAAGTTAGGACTTCCTCACTCAGTATTCCTCCATTCACTCTTGCACAAACTGGCACAACAAAGAAGTGAATTTCCTAGTCATTAGTAAGAGGAAAGGACAGCAGGATGCCATCATTAAATCTGACTACTAGCTCCCCTTCATTGTCCCACAGTTTTGGTAACTGGTGCTCAGTCCTCAGAAAGTGACTAAACCACAAAATACCGAACTCAGATTAGTGCATTAGCAAGTGAAATCCTGTGACTGTCTCCACAGTGTTAGCACATTCTATCTGCTCCCCCTAATTTCTACATAAATTTGTACTATCTAAATCTTGCCATCTGAAGTATATTAGAGAAGTAGAAATCAATGGAAGCTTTGCTATTTTAAGAAAGCAATTCTAACTAGTCTGAAACATTGTCTCCTTAAGACGTCAGTTTGCATTTTCATGCAATTCTGTGGTGAATTCTTTGGCTGTAGAAGAAAAGCGAATTATATGTGTGGGTTTTCTGTGTAATGTTCTCTACTGAAAGTAATGAATACAGTTTTTTGACCTTCACTTTGCATAACCAGCATTGCTCATTATTTGACTAAAAGGAAAAAAAAAAAAAAAAAAAGAGAGAGATCCTTGTTGCAGAATCTAAACTTTTTCTGAACTCTGCAGTTGTCAGGTAGATAGACTGTAATGATCAAGATCTCAAGGTCAAAAATATAAAGAGCCAAGTAAAACAGCAATTTCATGCTGTGAAACAGTCTCTGAGAATACTGGCCCCTGACATATAATGCCATGAAAGAAAACAATGAACTTTCATTTTTGATTTAAAGACTGTAAGTTTACTCAAAGGTGCTTTGCTATCCCCCAAAGTTTTAGACCAGTATAACCTGCCTTTACCACTTGTCAACATTTAATAGCCTACACCCCAATGATTGATTTTGTTCAGTTGTGGGTTTTTTTTCCTCCTCAACTCAGGTATTTAGCTTTTAGCTGCAGCCAGTTGTCAATGCATCTATCATACCTAAACAATCTTATTCAGAAGCATTTATTTTTAAAAGCTATATTTGCTTGGTTTTCTGCCATATAGGTTGGGTTTTTGCTCCCTCCTAAGGAACACAAGTTTACCTTGCTTCTGCTTGCAATGACCTATCCTGTTTCATGACTCCTCCTCATTCTGTGTACTTCCCTATATCACCACTCCTGCTCCCAGTGCCTTGTAAGGGAGCTTGGTTTGTATGGAGAATGATCACCACACAAGGAGCAGTATGAGTTTCAGCAGTCAATAAAAAATACTTAAAATATTCCTATGCTCGCTTCATTTGAAAATATGATGTCTCCTCCAGCGAGACGCTACTTAAGTGGAATGGGAGTTTTACTGTATAAAAAGAAGACTGTTATATTTCCCAGCAACTTAAATTACACCCTCTGATAATTCCGATTTGAGTGCAATCAAAATATTATTCTAAATGTACTGTATCACTGCTGTTCCAAGGTTTCTAAAGAAAAGCTATATGACATAAAGAAGCTTACTAAGGGCAACTTCTACTATAGCTAAAATATATCCTTTAAGCCCTAAAGTCTGCAGTTGTGAGGAGTGAGGTAATTCACTAAAACATACAGCACAGTCTCTTAAATTGATATCAATGTCAAAAGGCTTCACAAACCTATGGGACTATGTAAAAGAAAACAGTAATTCTGGGGTCTGCTCTAATCTTCAGCTTGTAGCTAAGTCTCTAAGTGTGGAAATACAAAAGTTGGAGAGTAAGTGTGCCCTGGAAGTAGGCAGAAAAAAAAAGAGGGAAATCTAACAGCAATTCTGCTTCACGAAAACAGGCTTAGGCGGTGTTTTTAAGGTGCTTCTTAAAGTGAAGTCCCACCTCCTCTTTACAAATATAATTATGAACTGCCTTTCAACTTACTATTGTCTGGTAGTCTGGCAAAGAAAGGAGCAATAAGCAATTACTTGAGAAGCATGAGTAAAATAACTCCTGTTTGCAGAAACCAAACTCTGTTAGTCTGAGCACTATTTTGCAAGATGTCTGCATAACCAGCAGGGCAAGGAGGTGATTCTCTCCCTCTGCTCTTCTCTAGTGAGACCCCACCCAGAGCAGTGCATTCAGCTCTGAGGCCCCAGCAGAGGAAGGAAGAGGAGTGGGTCCAGGGGAGGCCATTATGATGCTCAGAGGGCTGCAGCATCTCTCCCATGCAGACAGGCTGGGAGAACTGGGGGTTGTTCAGCCTGGAGAAAGAAAGGCTCTGTGGTGACCTTCTGAGATTTAAAGGGGACCTGCAGGAAAGCTGGAGAGGGACTCTGGAAGGGAGTGTAGTGACCAGACATGGGATGACACCTTTAAACTAGAAGGGGAGATTTATATTGGCCACTAGGGAGAAATTCTTTACTCAGGGTGTGGTGATGCCCTGGCATAAACTACCCAGAGAAGCTGTGGATATCTAATCCTGTTGAAGGACAGGATGGGACTTTGAGCCAGCTGACCTAGTGGGATGTTTCCCTGCCCTCACCAGGGAGGTTAGAACAAGTAAATAAACTAATATTCTACAGATATATGAAGAGCAACAAGTTCATATGCAGAGAAAAACTTCAATAATTACCCATCCCCAAGCTCTTTCTCTTTTTCCTAGGTAGTTCCAGAATGATTTATTTCATATAAATATTAGTATATATATATATATATATATTGCAACTGAGGGCCAAAAATCTCTTTTTTCTTATTCAACAAAGATGCTATAAAAAAAGTCCATCAAAAAATTGCCTAAGCAGAGTGCAGTTGTCAAGCACGATTGGCTTACTTGACAATGGTTAGCAAGAATTATTCATTCCTTCTACGAGGAAAACAGTATTTTTCCATTAAGTGAACTCTTGTATAATACAGCAGCATATCTCTGCTTCTTTGAGTATGTGCAGTGCTTGCTATCCATGTTTCCAACTGAGTTGTTTACTTTCTCTCAAATCCTCAACTTGGCAAAGCTTGTGAACAGACTGTGAATCTGACAAGCAGAGTTTCACATTTATGAAAGAAAGAAGCAATTCTGAAGGAAGTACATCTGAAAGAAGCAAGATAAAATAGTGATGGCACGCTTATTTTTATTTTATCAAGTTGTTGTGAAACTGCCAAGCCTAGAAGCCGACTGTTACAGCAATGCTCTGAAAAATAAATAAATAAAGCAACCTGGCCCCTCTTGTTTCTCCTCTTTAGAAGAAGTTAGGATGTTTCTTGAGTTGCAATACAGTAAATCCCGAAATGGGGAGAATGGAATAGATTACAAAGCATCATTACTGTTACTTACACAAAGATGACATATGAAACAGTTAAAGAAAAAAAGAGATCCAAATTCAGAAGGACCAAGAGCTTTGTTCTCATTGAGACCAGACTGCTCTGCCCCATCACTTCATATGCAAGCTGCTGAAGACAAAAGTAAAATCAGCGAATACAAATAATAAGTACCTACTTTGAATAACAGAACTTGTATGGATATTGACAGGTGATCAACTGCATTCAGAAATGAAATTTAGAAGGAGGATATCACAACTCACACATGCAGAAATGAGCAAGGTAAAGCAAAGGAAAAACATGACTGAATATGAGGAAGAACTTTATCATTCATGTTTGAACAGATGTACACTGTAGAATAAAACTACAGAAATCTGGAGGGTAAATTCTGAGGAAAAAGAACCAAAGAAATTTTAAGTGCAGAACATTATTAGATAAACTATCCAGTACTAAAAATGTCCCCATATTGCAGATAATTATGAAAATGTTAGTACTTCAGTTTTAAGAAGATACAGCCCTGAACAATAAAATAATCTTGCCCATCATAATAACTAATAGTGGGCACCTCAAGAAATAGTTTCACCAAGTCATGGCACCATGGCAAATAAAGTACAATTTCTCCTTTGTTTTGGGGCTTACACCATACATACTGCTATTATACAGTGAAATTTATCACATTACCATTTACTCTGTCACTAGTGAAAATTTATGGATTTAACAGTAGAATATGCATCTTTTCAGGGATGATGGATTCTACTACAAGCACTGATGACTGTCATACTGTTTGAAACATTAATTCCTTTCTGTGTCTCATCTACTTTTAAAATGTATGAGAATTAGAAAAAACAGTGTAATACACAACAAATGTATTTACTATCCTTACATGGTATTTGGGAAAGCATAGAGGCATGTCAAAATAAATTCAAAACAGAAAAGTGTTGTGGCCATCATTTTCCAAACTATGGTGTTGGCCTACAGCACCAGAATCTACTAGCTGGAATGTGGCATGCTTTTCTATTGTCATTTTCTTTAATCTAGCTTCATAAATAAGCAAATCAACTAGAATTAGCTAGTATAACTGCTATACATAATAGTATGGAAGGTTGTGTGAGCCTTGCAAATAAGAGTTCACACATGAAAAGAATGATATACACTGAAAAGCTACCTCCAGTCGTCAAAGCAGAGTTCATGGCTCCTAGATGGAATACAACAGATGGCCAGGAGAATTTAGTTACCTTATAATGGTGCGAAAAACATGTTGTTCAGATGCAAGTTATATTTAATAGGAAATATGTCTTTTCAAAGCAAATTTTATTAGTACATTCAAAGTAAAATTTGCATTTCTATTATCAATGTTATCCATGTACACCCAAAGTACTTCCCCGATTACCGTCTTCTTTATGGAGCTTTCGCTTTTTATGCTATTTTTTTTTACCTTGTAAATAACTACAGAGTTTGAACTGCTAAGAAAAAAATTGAAGATTCTACTTACCTAAAACCACATGAAAAGCTATAACTTATATTAGAATGCAATTCATTCAATTCATTAGGAAATAAAAAAGTCCGCAATGATAGTTTCTGGAATTCATTTTTTGCATGCATCTCCTGGTTGGTCACTAAACAAAAATATTTTAGTTTCTAAGAGAAGACAAACACTTGTACAAAAAGTTGTGATGCTGGAAGACAGAGGTGGGCTCAGACAGATGGACAGAAATGACTTGGATTCATTTTCCAGCTGCCACCAGTGCAATCTCCCTTTTCAGATGAAAGTCTTTCTGAGTATGTATTACAGCTAGTCATTTTGATGACCTGCATGAAAACTGGTAGTTGCTGCTGAGGTGCCATGGGCTAACATGACACAGTTGAAAGAGAGATGCGAGAAGGTCTTATTTCTTAAATTCGGAGAGGTTATGCAACCTCTGTGCACATTGCACAGGCACTTGGCAGTAGATCAGGGGCACCTGTAAGGCAACCATGTGGTCAGGCTGGACTCTGCACTCCCAGCACAGCATCAGAATCTGCAGCCCAAAGCGATCAGAACAGACATAATCTCCATAATGATGGTTTTTCATTTTATTTGTTTTTTCAATCCTCTCCCTACACTGCAGTCCACTGCAGATCACGACAACCAAGAAAAACTTAACATGAGCTTTTAAGAAGTTGTCCAAGCTCTGCAGCACAGGATAATGTGCAGAAGCAGGCAAAATTCACCTACTGTTTGCCTTCTGCAAGCTCACAAGGCCCAGCGTAAGGAACAGAGGCCCAGCCTGAGGATCCGGGTGACAATGGCTGCCCATAAGACTGGGCTGGGCAATGAGCTCAGCACAGGCACAGTGCATGCCTGCTTCAAGTGGGCTCCTGTCTCCGCACCAGAATTAATGCACAAGCTATACTAATTTATACAATATACAATTAAGCTACTCTAAGTGCTGAATACAATGTGATAATCTTCCCTTATATAACTCATTATTTATTGGATTCCTTCTCAAAGGCAGATGGAGAGAGCAATAGTATTAATCTCATTTGGGCTTTCAATGGATATGTAATATCCATTACTGGATAGCCACTGGCGAACCAAGTTGGAGTGTATCTGCTTTATACACAATAATTTGCAGCCAAAAAATTAATCAGTCCATAAAACATCCTTCAAGAAAAACAACTGATTTTGTAGCCGAGAAAATGACTGCAAGGGGAAGTGACCTGGCAACAGCAATCAGGAGTGGCACAGACTACACAAGGGATGTACAACAATAATAATATAAGTTAACGAACTAAAGAAATACCTTATTTCATCACAAAATTCAGTTTAAAGCCAATTTCCAGCACTAAAGGTGCACAAACTACAGTTTGATCTATGTACAGAGAGGGCCCTCACTTAGCTTGTGAATAATTGTCAATATATGCATTTTAACTGAATGTTTGTAATGGGTTTTGTTCTTCTTCCATTATGATTAATAGAAAAATGTTTAGCATTACAAAATCAGGACTAGTGTGTACCACATCAGAGGGTGGTGATGCACTGGAACAGGTTGCCCAAGGAGGTTGTGGATGCTCCATCCCTGAAGGCATTCCAGACCAGGCTGGATGTGGCTCTGGGCAGCCTGGTCTGGTGGTTGGTGACGCTGCACATAGCAGGGGGTTGAAACTAAATGAGCACTGTGGTCCTTTTCAACCCAGGCCATTCTACGATTCTATGACATGACACATCGAGTACCTACTTCCTCTATCAATGTGAAAAGATTTTATGGCAGTCTGTGTTTGCTGTCCTGGAAAATAAAACTTACATAGCTAATGCATCAGGAGGGAAGGCTTAGAAGGGAAGGTTTCTTATTAAACCTAGTAAAAAGAATAAATCATAATACAATAAATAAAGCCACCACCAAGAAAACATGGGTAAGTTTCCCAAAAGTACAGAGAGAGAAAAACCTCAGGAAGTTGACAGTTAAAAGCCCAACAAGTCTAAAGTCATTCCCTCATGCACTCAGTCATGAAAAGGTCCTCTCTGAAGCTGATGCCAATTTTAAGGCTTAAAACACAACACAAGAATGCTGTTATTATGTTCATGCTTTCTTAAAGCTTTTCAGCCGACTCCCTCCATTCTGAGATGCACCAGGATACCCATCAGCAGCAGCAGTCAGAGGGATGCCTCTTGGTACCACTGACTGCTCTGTGAGGGACATTGAACTGGACACCAGAAAAACAGACACCTCTGTGAATATGCCCAGTCTATGTTTTCTAAGATTTATGCATGCTGAACACAGCTCAGAGCATGTAAGTTACAGTCCAATGCAACTTAATGATTCCCTTAATGCTTTCGCCTGCATAATGGGGCCGTCTCTGCTTTCTTGCCGAAAAGTAGAAATGCCAGAAGAAAATCTTGTGGGGAGGAAAGCTGTTCTGACAGTCCCAATAGATAACTAAGCACCTTGAAGATCTCATCTACATTTTCTGAAAGCTGCTCTGAGGTGATTTATCTAAGCACTGACAGGGCTTTCCAGCATCTTACAAGATGAAGGAGTAGCTGTCTACCCACCCTTTTTAAACACTGTCACTGGATATTTCACTATTGAGTGCCCCTTCTCATCCACCTCAGCATACAGCAAAGGAGGATAAATCAGCTGCCTGTTATAAGCAGTCTTCTCCCCTCCTATGGCTCCAGTGAGAGGCAGGTTGGCAGTATGCTTTCTGGGTTACCTGTTTTCATGCACAGTGGACTGCATTTGTGGGTAATGCTTTGCAGCTGAGCTCCCTTCCCTTGTTAACAACTCTTTCCCCATTTCCACTGCTGTTTAAGTCTGGAACAACAACACAGATATTTGACAAGCAAGAGGAAGGAAAAGATTTAGCAGTGTGAGACAAAGAAACTAGACAGAGAACATTGCTGATGCAGTGGGTTAAAAAGGAAAGGATGTTCTTCAGTTTCTGAATGAATTAGTTAAAAATAAATAAATAAATAAATAAAAATTAAATATTTAAAGGTAGTAAGGTCCTGAAACCTTCGTTATCCCTCAGTTTTCCACTCAGCAGTCTTGACATTTGGGAACTGAAAGTACATGGAACAATCTGACACGGACAAACATGCAAGTGTCTGTCCACAGAGATACAAACCATAAAGTGACAGGCTTTCCGCTTCTACAGATCTTAACATCTGAAAATACAACAAGGCAAGTAAAGAAACTGTCTATTGAGTTCTCATTTATCTTAATTAACTCATAAGAGAACAGCAGCTTAGATCAAGCCAAGAGTTTTTAACCACAGAATCATACACTGGTGTGAAAAACAGACAGGTGAACTTAAAAATGAAATGGGATTTTTTTTTCTGCCTTTATAATGGTGTCCCCTGTTGAAATCAATGTAAATCCAGTGCTCACAAGCCTCCGATATTTTGCAGGTTTTTTCTCATTTTCTCTGAGAGACTTTCCAGCTACATCAGCTACTAACTTCCATCATTCAGATGCCATGGCAAAAAGTAGATCTTGAAAAATTTATGCATATACATATACTCATACTTAGATATATATAAATTGTGTAAGTATATACACAGAAAGCACATCAAATTAAATTTGATAAATAACTAGATTAATTAAAAAGAGAATTATTGTTGCCCGGGTTATCTAAGCCACACCGCTCCATGGCAGAAGAGTTTATTTAGATTTTGAATAGTTTTTCAAATAAATTAGATTTGCATTTGAATTCATCTCTAAATTAATCTTTACACAGAGCAAAACAAAATGCAATTGCAGTCTTCTCATCTTCTTAGTTTTTATTAATAATAGATATAAAAAATACAAAGCTCCACAATATTTACATCACCTATCATGCTTTGAGGCACCACTTTAAGGAACACTATTATTCTTTATTTATTGTCACAGAAAAATGTTTTCAACATTCAAGAAATCAAAACAAATTCAAAGTGAACTCTCTTCCAGGATACACTGTTCTCACTAGCTCTCAGAAATACATAAATCTTGAACAGTTTTCCTGATAAACTTTAGTGGCCCTTCAGCTATGGGGTAACCAATGTAATCAATGATTTCCTGGGTCTCTTGCAAAGAAATGATGTAGGAATCAGAAACCCATAGGAGTATTCTGATCATTTCTAATTCTAGAAACAACTGCATTTTTTACTTTTGAGAAGCACTTAAAAAATATATCAGCTTACTTACAATTGCAGTTGAATAGCCCTCGTGTCCTAATTCAACCACGTCACTATACTGATATAATGTTTTATATATGGCACATTGGTATTCTTCTATTCCATAGTAAACGCAGCAGTCAGGACGAATACACACATGACAAGGAATGGTTAATGCTCATTTCCAATTAATAAACTGCCTTTCAAAACCACAGCCTGATTTCTGTATGCATTGTCTCCACAGAATGTTGGGAATACTACACACAATACAGCCTAGAAATGCAGCTAAAATGAAACAGTATTGTCAGCTGCAAGAAGTCAGCATTGTACTTTTGGGTAGCCACGTATTGCATCAGCCTATGCCAGAAAGATTCCATGTTTATTAGGGTACCCTCTATAATTACTGGTAAAGTGAAAAAATTAGTGTGGTTTTCTCTCAAGTTTCATGATAAAATACTATTTCAACCCTACTGGTACTCAAGTCAGATCAAAACAACTGGCTACTATCAGTTAGCTTCTAGTTTGTGAAGCCTCCATTTTAAGAAACAAAAAAGAAGGTTTGCAGTGCTCAAAAACAGCTTTGTAGGCAATTCTAATTGCATTTAGAAGCCTAACACTTTCTGCACCGATCTTCCTCTCTCTCTTTTTTAATTACTAAGTCTTTTGTGTCAGAATCAAGGACCGTAATTGAAGTTCCATTCAAACAAAAAATGTAGTCGAGGCATATGTAAATTTATTAAGGCATCAAATAAAATAGGATTATTTTAAGCACACAGCTCCTAAATACCAAGTATAGCATGGCTAGGCTGTGTAGATATATTTAGGTGAATGATTTGTACCTAGGTTAAAAACACAGAGTCAGAAATAAGCTTTACTTTAATTCTGATTTTTTGCTGATTTCAAATCCTAAAAGCTGAAGCTGTGAGCCAGGCAAACAGCACACTGGGACATTCTGAAATAATTCTGTTCCCATGAACTGAGGGAGAAAACAGGCATAGAATTCTCATTGGTTGCTTCTCTTCAAATATTTAACCATGATAGTTAATATTTCTCCCTAACGTAAAATGCTCTATTGTTTATAAAATGTAGGAA
Source organism: Excalfactoria chinensis (assembly GCF_039878825.1). Lineage (NCBI taxonomy): Eukaryota > Metazoa > Chordata > Aves > Galliformes > Phasianidae > Excalfactoria > Excalfactoria chinensis. Next base: position 79,499,869 of record NC_092828.1, on the reverse strand, counting down.
AACTTTTGATTTAGTTCTGACAGTCTCTTCGAACAGGAGCACAGGACGTCATATTGCAAAAAAAATACTGCTCAGTAAAATGAGGATCTAAGTAACCAAAACCATACACCTCAGAAGTGCAGCAGTGCACCTGGTCAGATTGTGGTGGTTATAGGAAACTTCCATCCCAGGACTCCCTTCTACCCCAGCAGGAATGGTAGCATTGTGTATGACCAACTCTTTGTGAGACAAACTTTATATTACAGAGGGTGCTTTGGGAGACTTCGCTCCCAAAGTCCCTCTTTTGCATATTGAAAGGGAAAGCCTGGCTGCAAACGAGAGTACAAAGCTGGGCAAAGAACAAAAAAATAATACACATAGCCCTGCTGGTAGTTGCAGGGCATTTAGAGAGAACGAGAATTACGTGACTTGATTCACTTCACGAAAACTGATTAGTAAAACCCCCTGTGGATTTCTTAACTATACTGTGGAGGGATATAAGATTAGTGTAGCAATTCCCATCATCAAACGTATTTACTGTTAAAATATTGGATTAGTGATGTTGTTATCCACTGTTCCGAGATTATAAAGTGATTCTTTAAAATTGAGCAGAAAAATACTGCACTCTATCATTTGTAATTAGATTTCAGTCTGAGGGGTTTTTGCCTTCCCACAAAAAGTAATTGTTTCAAAAAAGAGAAAAAAAAAAAAAAAAAAAAAAAAAAAAAAGAAAGAATGCGCACTGCACACCATGAGTGATAAAGCAAAACTAGAAAGCCAGAGCTGCAAGTCATTTTCCCCTTTTGCTTTTGAGAGACAAATGTTTCCCTGAGCTTGTACCTTATTGCTCCTGCTGGTCACACTCACTGCTGCAGTAAGACACCAGGTGGTAATAAAGCCATGTTGGTACCGGATGGTGCTTATTTATGAGACACATGTGGATGTACGCTACCTGAGACTGACAGATCTTTAATCCCTGGATATTCATCCATCCCTGAGAACTCCTGGGGGAACTACAAACCTTCACGGATTGCATTTTCAGTGCTGTGGAAAAGGAAAAGCACGAGGAAAGAGGACGAAAGTGTTCATTAAGGTAATTACACTACATTTAGGCCAAGAAAATTAATGCAACTTCACCCTGGCTTTTTAGTAAGAGCAACTGGAGCTGTTAGAATTAGTGAAGAAAAACTCCAGCACTAGAAACACTGCCTTCTCATATTGTACTGTGAAACACCTCCAGGATTCACTTGCAGACATTACTTTACCTAGATGCAGAACAGACAGTCATGCAAGAATCTAACAACAATAAAAACAAAAGTTTAAATCGAAATATTCTGCTACTGAACAGTTTTAAGCCAGGTAATCATTGCTCTTTTTCTTTATTATGGTAAATCCCTGGTCTCTCTTTCTAGCTTTATCCAGTTAGTAATTTGTCATAATAAAACTGCTTCTGAATTTGAATCACCCCAATCACTATATTCTGTACCTTTACCACACAAAATTCAGATTTTAAATAGTACCTGCAAAGTTCAGAATCTTAAACCTCACGGATTGGTTTGATATTGAGCTGCCCTTTGTATAACTGACCATAATCATAGAGGCTATAAGCAGATATTCTCAAGTGCAGTAGCTCTAAACTACTGCTGTGCCTCCGGTGGCGCAGCGGTAGAATTCCCGTTTGCAACACCAGGGGGCCCGGGTTCGAATCCCCTCCTGTGGAGCAGGGGGTAGAAGTGCCGCTCTGCTACACAGAGGGCTCGAATCCCGGGAGTTGGACTCGATGACCTCTAAGGTCCCTTCCAACTCGCACAATACTATGATACCTATGATATGATAAACAGCCTCAGCAGTGTTTATCAGCTAAATGTTTAATCAGACAAAGTGGCAAAAATATAACCAGAGGAATACAAGGTATTCAACATTTAAATAAAGCTAGTAAACCAATGACAAGTCTATTTAGTCAACTCCTAGCACACATTATTTATCTGCAAAGAGTTTATCCCCCATTTATCAGAATGAGTCTCACACTTTCCAGGTACGGGCATCATTTTTCTTTCATTGAGTTCACAGAGAAAAATGCAGAAAAACACAAGTTAAATGGCATGGCCATGAAAAAGAACTTCCATTTCAGCAATGTCATACTGCTCTAGGAATTTATTTAAAAAAAAAAAAAAAAAAAAAACAAACCCAAAACATAAACAAACAAAAAACACCTACCCTAAAGAAGTCAGGCTGACAAAGCACCATAGTTCTTTATTTTTTTGTGTAATTGAGAAGTTCAGTTACAATTTTTTTCTACTAAGCTGCTACATCTGAGGTGAATCCTTGAGCAAATAAGGAAAATCAGAAAGATGACAGAGCACGAAACACGCAGACTTCCCTCCTTCCAAGCAGAAGGCACTGTGTTTGTTTCCGTCAGAATCTGTGTGAAATTGTCCAGCCACTAATATGGATCAGCTTCTCACCTACTGGTATTAGGGGACAGATGTGGTGCTTTCTGCTTCACTGACTGTTTGGCCCTGAACACCGAAGCTGTGCTCTCAGCTATTTTATTTTTTTCCCATTCAGTCTGTTGATAAAACGTATCCCACAGCAACTCTGAGCATGGAAAATGCAGTAAATAGCCCAAGAAAATGTAATGATTTTTTATTGTTATTATTAAATAGACAAAAGTAGCGAGTCTTTCCCTCGGGAGGGGGGGGGGGGGGGGGGGGGGGGGGAAATAAAATCAAACTTTCATGTAAATAATACTGTCTTGTAAATAGGAGTTGGTTTTACTCACAACTCATTCTGGTGGCTTTTAAATATATCCCTCCTCCTTTTAGAGCTGGGAACCATTTGCTTTATGAGTACCATTTGGAACATTTGCCTGTTGCTCATAAAATAGACAAAGCCTTTATTCATGCCATGAATTTTTACTCACTTTATACAAAATATCTAAGGAGGGATTTGCAGGGGCCAGAATTACATCCATGAAAGAATTAACAACTAATTTAATTTTGTGCAACAATAATGGCTCCAGCAGTTTTTGATTTGGTTGATTACATTTCTTCTCTCCATGAAACAAAAAGGCAGATGGGTGTTCGCTTCTTTTGCATACTTTTTTAAAAGGCAGGATTTTTGTTCCAAAAATGAACAGGAATGACAAAAGCAGTTTGCATGTTTTAATCCATGTACCTATTAAACAGGGCAGTGACAAACACAGTTTTCAGAAGTGATCACGTAATACAGTGAAAGAACATGGAAAAACAAAGTTGTTTTTTTAGCACTGCAACAGTTCAACAGAATTTTTCTTCACCAGCACAGGCAGCAGTTGCACAAGCCACCAGAGAACTGGCTGCAAAAAATCACCTCTCTCACCTACATTCATGCACCAGACCACACCAGACTGTGGATCATTGCATCACGCTGCTTCCAACCTCTTCTCAAAGCTCAGAATCTCAGCTTCTCCCTTGAGTGTCAACAAGCTAAAATTCAGCCCAAACATCAGGATCTTTGCCTCCCTGCAGCACTTTCTTCAAGCAAGGGAGCAGGAGGAGTCTGCTATCCTTCCATAACGATTCATTAGCTGTTCAGTAGTAACTGCTTTAACAAAACACTTTCCTCGATATTTTCGTGCCTGCACATAAGAAGTTACTGTCTATTAGTAACTATAGACCACTGCAAGCTCCTGCGGTCTTGTGCATAAACATTATTGATTGCAGACACAGATCAATGCACTCCTAATGATTGTGATTAGCAACTGTCTGCATAGAGGCACTTGCAGTTTTGGCCATGCAATACCTAGAAACAGGTCGAGTGCATGCTGCACATGTGCACAGTAGCTATTTCCATAGTATGGAAATAGTAGAAGAAGAGAGTAACAGCTGAGGGATTTCACTGCAGTACAAAGTTTCTATGACTGCAAATAACAGCCTTCTTTCTACATGTAGGGGAGCACAAATACCTCGTGAGGCTACAGTGAAGAACTTACCCTTAATGAACTACAAGCAATGTTTCAAAATTGGAATCAGCTGTATATAGCATCAAAATTAATTTTAAGGCAAACATACTAAAGCATGAAGAAAGTAAGCAATAGTAGAGATGCATGGATCTTTTTATTTCCAAATCTTTACACTGTTTGTCACACATTTTTGGAGTAAACAAGCCTCTAAAACAAAACTAAGCTCTAGGATCACATATCTTTACAAAATATGGAAGAAATGGACCTGAGGCTGATGGTCAACTCTTGGCTAAACTGCCATGAGCCACCAGTGAGCCAAAGTAGCCAAGAAGCCCAAGGGCATCCTGGCTTGTAGCACAAACAGTGCTGCCAGCAGGAGCAGGAGGTGATCTTTCTCCTGTACTCCTGTATTGTGTTCAGTTTTAGGCCCCTCACTACAAGAACATCAAAGCCCTGGAGTGTATCCAGAGAAGGGTAATGAGGCTGGCGAGGGATCTTACAAGGAGCAGCTGAGGGAAGTGGGATTGTTCAGCCTGGAGAATAGAAGGGGAGATAAGGGGAGATCTTATTACTCCCTACAACTGCCTGAAGGGAGGTTGTGGCAGTAGGCCTCTTCAGCATAACTAGCGGAAGGATGAGAGTGAATTGCCTCAGGTTGTGCCAGGGGAAGTTCAGGTTGGATATTAAGAAAAAATTTATTCTCCTGAAGAGTGGTGAAGTACTGGAATGAGCTGCCCAGGGAGACCATTGCTGGAGGTGTTCAAGAAACATTCAAATGTTGTACTAAGGGGCATTCTTTACTGGGGAAATATTGGTGGTAGGCGGACTGTTAGACTAGATGATCTTAGAGGTCTTTTCTAACCTTGGTGATTCTACCATTCTTTAGTTTTTAAAACTAAACAGGAGAATTTTTGTTTAGGTAGATTTTTACAGCCTGAAAATATAAGGCAGAGCCTGCTCTAGACTACAGTAATGTTGTAATTATAGAGTAAAGCTTACTACCTCTTCCTGGTTCTTTCAGTCTCTGCCAGGAAATTCTCAACTTTGACATCACACATATAGATTCACTGCTACCTTTAGCAACAAGTGAGCACTGCAGAGTCAAGGAAGATTCTTATGTCAGGAAGAAGCACTGTACCAAACAAATTACAAATCTGCTGCTGAAGGAAAAAATGCCCCCACATCCATAAAAAGCAGGAGCTCTCTTCCCCTGGCAATTTACAGAAGCAGTCCGGTTTTCCAAGTGGGACCTCCCAGTTCTCCACTTCACCTCTACCCCTGCTCCATCTCCTTCTCTTGCCTTGTGCTCAGAACAGCAGTATCTAGTTTCACCTACACAATGAACTGTCTTCTTCCTTTGTTCCCAACACTCAGAAGCTACATATTACAAAATGCAGTACAGTGAACTGATACACAGGGAATAAAGAGCAAAAATGTATCTCCACTTGTGCATGTCAGAAATTTACAGCGATTTGCTAAAGAAAACACAGAAATGCAAGACCAAAAATTCCAAACCCCTTTGTGTAAAGAAACATGAGTGCTGCACATTAATCTCTCCATTTCTTAATCTTTTTTGCGTAATTAAGTATTGCTCCTTTTTCAGATAAATCCTATTACACCATAGGCTGATCATCTCTCAAAACTTTCTTTCAAAATAACACTCCACAAACTCAATTTCTACACCAGAAGATGCTCACAGTTTCTTGTCACGCTATTCAGAAAGTGGTTTGGCTTTGTAAGGTTTTGCAGCCTTTCAAGCATGTCAGGAACACAAGCTGAAGGAAAGATAATTGTGGCATTTCTACACTAGAAAAAAAGCTGAATCAAATCCTGAGAGTTTAACTAAAAAACACTAACAATCATCCAGATAGCCAAATAACAAATCATTTTGACATATGATGGTAAGAACCACAGAGCTACCTTAAAAGCAATGTTTCTTTAGAGCCCTAGATTGATTCTATTAAGAGTGAGAAAAAACACCATTAGAAAAAAGCCTTATGAGAAAAGTCATTCCAGCCTACCTGTGGCTGAGTCCACGGCTCCAGCGTTGATTCTTTTAAAGGAGTTTGTGGCCTTCCCATTTCTTTTGTGTGCTTTAAGGAGAGAAAAGTATGCTTCAGGTTATGCGTTCAACCATTCTATTGGTATTCAGCATTAATTTCCCTTGAGGGAATAAAACAATACTCATGCACAAAATTCATACGAAATAATCAAAATATATGATGACTGCATGCATTTAGAGTAGACTGCAGGTCTGATATTTTTACAGCCAAGTAACCTAATTTTCATAGAGCGGCTTTAAGCTTCCAGGTGTGGGGGTGCACACCTCCATCTCCGTATGCAAGGGAAAAACCTCAAACAAAAGCCTGACATTATTTGCCAACACAGTGAGGTACAGAGGCTGAATTTCCAAGAGAATCACTTGTGTTCTCATTCTCCAGCTTTTCACAATATTGGAATTTTTCAAGATTGACTGCCCCAAAGCAAGGGTCTGTATAATCAAAGAGATTAAAATAGTCTTCAGAGAATTAGATTTGCTGACCCTTCACAATTCCTCTTCCACTGTTTAATATTATTAAAACAATCTGCAAATAGTTGTTGTTTTCTGTAATTGCTCTGCTTCAGTAACAAATACGTGAGAGTAGTAAGCACTGGGACTAAGCACTGAATAGGATGCCATCTCCTTTTAATTTTCTCCATAGGGATTTCCAAAGGAAGAACTCTGCACATTGCTGCATAGACACAAACAAGACTCCTTTTTCTGCCTAATTCCTTTAGGTTGTACAATGGAAAAAATGGTTTTCACAAAATAGATCTTCTGTTCATATGTATTGTATTTAGGTGCCAGAATCTTTCTCCTCCTGAAATACAGTACCTCTATCGTGCTACTTTTTGGACAAGGCCTTTGACAATATGCAATATAAGTATCATCTTATCCAGATACCACATCAGAGAGATCTAAATGCCAATGGAGACTGCAAGGATTGTCAGTGTGAGAGTCATATGCCATTAGATTTTCTGTCATATGCAGTAAAATATGATCTCTTGAAAGAAAACAATTTTTTGAAATACAGAACTTGTGGGTAACTTCAGTTAGTATGGAACATTCACAAGGCTCATTTCAAAAAACACCTTATTAAATGGAAATTTTGTTTTGGCAGGTAAGATTGCCTGTAATACTAGATTACAGACAATCATTTGTACCGCTTTTGTTGCTATATTTTGGGGTAGCAACTGAATATGATTCATTCTTGAAATAGAACAATAAATGCATTTCAAAAGAAAAAAGAAATAACCACAGATACAGTGAACACTAAAAAGAGTTCAAATGAATGCATCTGGGAAGGGAAGGCTGTGTTTTCCATATGTTCAAAAGCAAATGTATTCTACCTTGTAATCTTTCGTTAAATGTAATAATCAAGCATCAAAAGGACCCAAACACATACTGAAAATTATTAAATATATCAATTGTGGTGCTAAGACACGGTAATAATTCCATACAGGATAACCTGCCAGGAAGTGACATTAAAAATCTGAGCATTTCTTTACAAGTAGTTTTTTTTGTTTTGTTTTTTTTTTTTATACAACATTGGTCCAATCAGTGCTATTATAGAGAAGAAGAAAAAAAGAAGAAAAAAAAAAAAAAAGCAAAAATAATGTGTATGAGATCATAAAGCATAAAGGACACAAAAGTACATTTAGGTGAGATGGATTAAAACATTTTTTTCACCTAAAGCTTTTAAGTATCGTTTTAAAACAGCGTTCTGCATTTTAGGTATGACGACTGAGTCACATCTTAATGCTGAGCTTCTCATTGACTGGCACCTTAGGTTCCTCATTTGCTAGCTCCTGTTCCCACTACCCAGAAACAACGAGTAACTTTCCCCCCCTCCAAAGGGGAGCATCAGTGACAAAACACAACAATACTGACACACACAGCAGATCTTAGGGCAACTACCAGCTATTCTGCATCCTGTAATACATGGAAGATAGCTAAAAAAAAAAAAAAAAAAAAAAAAAAGTACTGATCTGAAGAACCCAGAAGTCACTGACATTTTTTAATTTTTTGATTTTTTAAAAATCTTTTTTAATTGCAGAATAAAAAAGACACGAAGCATCTCTGTGATCTGTGACTGCACACAAGGTAGCTCTCAAACACCAGCCATTGGACTTCTTACAAGCAGCACATCTGCTGCAACTTCAAACTCAGCATGTTACAAAACTCAGATTGTTCAAATACCTGTTCTGAACTAGCAATTGTACTTCTAGCCTACACGCTGCCTACTTAAAGCATGCTGAGATACATTCAAATTCTTCATGGATCGTATAAGCAGTCCTTATCCACAAGTTCTGTTTTCCTTTCTATGGAAAGGAAAGAAGAATGTGGTAATGATAGGTAATACTCCTGTGAGCATCTTTCTTCCAGCACAGATAAAAAGCTCTTTACTAAATGCAGGAAGCTTTTGGAATCCTTTATCCCACCGTTTTGCTTGGAGCATCATCCTACAAGCTTCTGCAGTTTGTACAGTTTCTCTAGAGAAACAACAGGAACATTCCCACAGTCTTTTGTTTATGTTCTCCCTACTTCCTCAGTTTGACACTTAAGTTTCACATGTAGAAGAAAATTGTAGTCATAATGAGATAAAGATGGAATGATTTCAACCTTGATATTATATTATTGTTTCAGCAGTGCCATTAAAGCTCCCTTAGCTCTTGTACATGCACAGATTAGATTCTTTCTAGCAGGCAGGCAAGACTTCTAGAATAAATGAGGTTCCTTCCATTTTTGATGAAACATCTGTCACTTCCAGTACAGCCAACAACCCCACAAGAGCAGGGCATTTCTGGACAACTGATTCAGTTCCCACTGTTCTGCCTTATACAGCTGCCCTGGTAAAGGCACTGGTCAAAGCAGAAAAAACACCAAGGTTTTACTAATGAAGTTTTCTTTATCTCAGAGATCCCAGAGGGAAATGCACTATTCCTAGCAGTTATACCCCAAGGCCAGGCAATCCTGCCTACCCACAGAAAGTCCCGCTTTCAGGTATTTTCTCATTTAAAAAAGAAATGACATCTGTTATCTTCTGCCCAACCCCTTAGAAATTACCCTGATCTACTACATCAGCAATCAATGAAGTCCAGAACAATGGCTTGAAATACTGAAATTACTGTGAGCGAAGTATTTTGCTGATATTTGGAATTTTCTGTCTAGTTATAACAACAAAACAAAGTCTTAGTATATATATATATTTTTTTTTATTATTTATTTATTTATTTTTTTTTAGCAAAAATGAAACTCATCATGGAAATTTCCTGTTGTTTATTAGGAACAATGAGTTAATAAACATATTGTATGGGAGATTGGTAATCACAGCCTGAACCTCTGATTAATCAGCTGAGGCAAGTATGGGGTCAGCTGTGGGAGCACAGGTGAGAGTGATGTAGCTGTGCTCCCGGGAGGGGTGGAGCTTGACTCCATCCCCTCTGAGACCTCATTTAAGGGCTGACTCCCACTGGAGCAGTATCTCTTGGAGATCGCTCACCAGGGAGGACTGCCCCAGCTGCTTCAGTCAAGGCACCACCATTGGTGAGTTTTTCCTTTACTTATTCACTTATATACCTTCTGTACATTTTGTTTCCATCTGTACATTAAAAACCAATACACATATAATTACTTATGACAGTTTGGCACTTTTAAAATCTACAAGAGAAAATAAATTGTAAAATAGATTCTAACGGTTATGAAAGTCATCATTTTAAGACAGCCTTCCTTTTTATCCTTAAGTTGCCACACTGCTACATCCATTCTGAAATATGAGGGGGGAATCTCTTGTGCAATTCAGACTATTCAAACTAATTTTACAACAATTTCATGCACAGAGATCTCCCTTCTGAGAGCATCCTGTTCCAACACTACTCAGCTCCAGGTAGCTGTTCAGGTTAGGCTGATCCATAGCAAAACACTGCTCATCTGCTCAGCCTATTTCCTGCAGCAGGCTCAGCTCTTCTCCCTAAGGCTCCCTGTGCATTGGAGGGGCAGGTCAGGAAGAGGAGATACGGCTGACTGTGGAAGAGAAATACCTATTCCCTGTGACCCTGTCTGACAGCCACATGTCAAGTTCTCCCTTTTGCCTCTCTCTCCACAGGGCATCACAACAGAAGCAGCCAACTGATCAAGCTGCCCACTGGTGCTGGCATCAGTGCTGGGAGCTGTTGCAGGCCGGAGGCTGCCCACACTCAGCCTCTACTGAGCCACAGTGCTCGCCCTTAGCTTCCTCTGGCCAGACTCCTGAGCTGTAGCAGCCTCTAATGCAGAACTCATACTCTGAAACCGTGGGAAACTTCCTCCCTTTTTGTTAAATTATGTTCAACTGGTTGGCCTCAGCTTCATGAGCTGGGCTATTAAAGTAATCATAAAAATATACAGTAACTTGACCCATGGGTATGACCAATTTTTCAATGACTTTTCCAGACCACAAAGACAATTTGTTCTGGCCCTTAAACTTTCTGTTCCAGTACTAAATACTGGATTTGTTCAGCTAGGAGTCATCTCCTTTTCATCCCACCTCCCTATGGGCAGGTTTTTGCTTTTCCTCAAAGGAAATCCGGATTTATTAAAGTTAAAAAGAAGAGAAAAAGTTATGATGTGACAAATTTGTTTTATGTATTTTTATTTCTGGAAAAGCCCGAAAATTATCTAGACAGATATTACCACCAATAATACTAATGGTTATTGATTGCTGTGAGAAGCAAAAGCAGACTGAAATCCAAAGATAATATGATGCATTTTTCTCTGGTGCCTTACAAAATTGCTATGGCAGCATTAAGATTGTCTGACTCGAAAGTGTTCCACTCGGGCACTTTACAAGAAGGAGAAAAAAAAAGAAAAAGGACTTTATGAAATTGTCTTTCAAGCTGAAATACTGTATTGCTTGAAGTGAGATTTAGGAAACAAACAGCAGAAGACATTCTGTAAGCAGTATATTAGCACAAAGTCTGGCCAGGATCACATCTGTTTGTTTGGGGCTGCTTTTGTCTTTTGCAGTTTTGTTTAAACAGCCAAAAATTGCACTTTTTAGATCTGTGGCATTTACTGCTTTTCTATCCCACATAATAATTACAAAACTATGTGTACTAATTTCACTGTCCAGAGAGAACATCTTTATCATCACATTGAGTCAGAGAATCTCTATAGCCTGAGTGAGAGATTATCTCCATGAACAATGCCTCCTTCTTGCCTCTAAGTTGATTTTAGGTAATTGGATTCCTGCAGTCTGCTTCTGCAATCCCTCAGGTGAAAGGTGATCACTTTGAGTGAAAAAAAGATTAATTTTATGTAACAGACTGCTGGGGAAATAAATAAATAAATAAAATTTGTACCATACTTCTGAGCTTCAGATAAATATGAAAATAAATCTGCATTAAGTAAATTTTCCTATGGGAAAGCCATAGGATAGCTGAAATCAAGATGCCAGAAGAGATTCATATGGGAATGCTTTTGTTTTCTGTTTGAGAAACACATCAGGTCTGCCTTTTGCCAAAGAACAAAAAGGCAATGTAGAGCTCACAGATTAAACCCTTTGTGGAGTTGTCAGTAGGGAACCCACAGTCTAGACCCCTGAAATGTGATTTAGGAATGATGAGAACAACCAGCTATCCATGCCAGACAGCCACATGGCATCACCATTTACTCAGTACTGCTTTGGCTGCAGCAACCACAACTCCCTTGCTGGAAATACCAGAATGCCTTGTGATGTTGCTGCATGTCCTCCAGTGATTCTTTCGCCTCAACTGCGACAATTTAACCCAGCAAGTCTGTAATGGTACTGCCAACAGGCAGCTTTATCTTGCAATTACCTCTTCAAAGATGCAATAAATCACCTAGTGCATATACAGTCAGACAGCAATTATAAGGGCATGATTTCCAGGGGTGTTGCGCAGCCTCCATCATTTAGAGCTGCTACACTATTACTCTAGAAGAAGCAGCTCCTTGCACATATCTGACCTCCTTTTGCTATGAGGTGCCTTCAGACACAGTGGGTGTCTGGTGGGTACTGGGGGACAGGAGACCAGGGCCAGCTGTGCAGAGGGGGAGGAGTGGTGCAGCTACTAGGAGAGCTCAGAGGTTTAACAAAGCCTGACATGAGATTTGCCAGATGGTTCTGTATCGGATTGTAAAACTTTAAACTAATCTTCATTTAAGAGTTTTAAGGGCTGTATCCCTCTTATAAAGCCTCTTGCTCTTTTGCCTGGTTGATTCTGGTAAATTATAGATCAGACTTTAGGAAACTGCTTCCATGAGCAGCGGCTCCTTAAATCTCAGCTAAACTGAGCAAGAAGATTACATGTTATTATGATGTAGCACAGCAGGATTTTTGTACAGCAAACATAATGATGTAGAGAAGGATAAAACTATCATTCTGCACAAGGAGGTCATCCATACAAGAACAATGCTTTTTATACAGCTAGCAAATCCATACACGGGGAATTTTCACTTGGCAAATTCCTTTTCTTAGTGGCTCTGTCAAGAAACCCAACCATAAGCCAAAGCCAGATCTATATTTCAACATCTTACAGGAAAAAGAAGATGTCACTGTGGAGAAATTATTCCAAACATTACTAGAAAAAGTATCTATTTCAAGGGCAATTTTAGGGTAAATGCATCCTTATTGCTTTTATGCAAGGAGAAAGGATTTCTTCTGAATCCCCTGTGAAATGTCAGATACTGTATGTGGTATTAAAAATTAAGATGCTCACTAATCTTACAAGTGCACATATATACTTTTAATTGTAAATCAAATACACTACATATGGAAAAGAACAAAGCAATGTCAGAACAGCAAGGGTAGAAAAGCTTTCTACCTGCTGTCAAGTATCTGTAATCTTACACACTATCTTCACAATTGTACAGCTACAAATTAGAGAGGGAGTTTAAATATTTTAGGCACTAAGCGCTGACAAAGTTGAAGTGAGAAATACAAATATTTGGTGACTACTGATGGGAAAACTTCAATAATCAAGAGACTGAAATCATCATGTTTAAGGACTTGACACGGGAATGTCATTACACTTGTGACCTAACAATCTTATGAACAGTTGATAGAAATATTTTAGTCTGTTCCATTTTGAGTCTGCAGCCTATTGAATTTGCTCTCGTTTCCATTTTCTGTACATGATTTTGAATGCAATAAAGTAATGTCAAATGACTTCCCCTTTCTCTCCCTTTTTAATTGAAGCATTATTTCCTGCACATGAAAGCTTTTGACTTAAAAGCAATCAGGTGTGATATTCACAGCTCTGGGCTTTTCAAAATGTCACACATAGGAATTATTCAGATTTATCCTAAAGCTCTCAGTAAGAACATCAGCATTCTACAATGCCTAAGAAAATTTCCTATCTGTGATAATATGCTACTCAGGAATTTGTTGTTCAACTGATTTTATTACATTTAAGTAACAATCAGACATTGTTTCACATCTGTTTTATCTTGCTCTTTGCTAACATTATAAAACAAGCTTCCCCATTTTCAGAACAGATAAAGATTTCTTAATCAGTGCAATGCCTGCTGACTGTAAGAACAAACTTATTCTCACTAATTCAGATAACCCTAACAGAGCAAAGTTACTTTAAATTTTTATCAATCTGGAACTGTTTTTTAGATCGTACATGTAAAAATCTCAGCGGAAATAGCTGATAAGATATGTTCACACTGCATGTTTGGACTTGAAAGTATTTACATATATTAGAATAACATGACATTATATGTAAAGGTATTCTGTCATCAAGTGAAATGTGGAAAAAAACAAACAAACAAAAAAAAAAAAAAAAAAAAAAAAAAAAAACCCACACAATACCAAACAATTTGTTTTAGCTGCCTGGGCTCTACTTAGCTTTCAAAGAAAAACTATAAATGTACACAAGTCTGTTTTGTGACTCAGATGTAAAGCATCGTGTTAAAAATGTAATACATGGTAGCAAAACTACCAATTGTTACATTCAGGCATATTTTCTCCAGAGTTGTTAAAATTACATTTCCTGTGATATCCTCTGGAAAAAGTTTCTCTTTCTGTGGGATACCCAGAAAATACAGCATAACTTCTGCCAGCATCCACCTTGTCCAAATGTTTTGTTTTGTTTTGTTTTGTTTTTTTCCTTAGGCCTGTCATCCTCTTGATCTGTGCTGTGACTAAGTTGAACATTATAGGAATCCAGCTTCTTATAGCAAACATTTTCAATTTAAATTGCTTTCTCTCTCAACATTAAGTCTGAATTGGATAAAGGTGTTAAATGCTAAGACGTCCTAGGTTTTTTACTTTACTAATCAAGCAAACTAAAATTACATTATCACAGGCAGCCAGGACTGGCTAGAACCTAGTGGGTGGAGAAAGGCCTGAATGAGAAACTCACATGTCAATTACAGACAGAGAGAATAGCTGACAAACTTCTGCACTTTAAGCTTTGAAGTGTGGCAGAACTAAGGAAGATGTGCCACCTTAAATTAGATTTTTCAAGAAAGTTGATAAATAGGCTTACTCATGAAGAACAGCAGGACTAATCTGCAATTCTCTTGACATTAGAGACAACATGATCTATAGAAGCCTTGTTGGATCATCAGCTTTTTTCATTTATGTCATCCTATTTATATTCCTTATCCCCAGCTGCAACTATTTGTCTTCTAAAATGTGTTTGATTTTTCTAGTGCCTATTGTAGCTCTTAGTATATGAAGTAAAATAAGCAGTCAGACTTCAGGTGGCAAAGTATTTATGGTATAAGTATCTGTTCTTATCTTTTTTCTCTTATCTAGTCTGTGTAAATTATTCAGCATGTTTCCTAACCCATGGCACAGAATTTGGATTGAATAAACACAGTGTAACTCTTAAAACAGAGAGGAGAAGGGAAACGCATATAGGAGTCACCAAGGCTAAGTACCGGCAAGCATACGTCCATCTTCCTCTCCAGCAGATAGATGCAAGGTGGATGCATTGCCCTGCTGAAGTCAGGCCTGCAGGCTATACCAGCAGAAAAATACACGCCAGTCTTTGTGTGAACATAAACTTCTGTAATCACATTATCCTGTACTTTGTTATTTAGCTGGGAGTGTGAAATCTCAATATTATGATAGTAAAATTAATTTAAAGTTCTATTACACTCTTGTCAACCAAAATAAACTGGTGCCTGTCTGCCTCTGTAGCTCCTTTCCTTGGACAACTACACATATCAGCTTTCCATTAAGATAAGCAACAGAAAAATACTTATTTACTTCTTCCAATGGCAAGTCCACTATCCACAGATACAAACCTTACCCTCACCCCATGTCAGGAATCCCTCCAAAAGTTACAAGAAAAAATCTATTTTGATATTATTCATTTAGCTGTGCTAATAGAGTTTGGTGCCAAAGGAATAAACATTCTACTTCGGGATGAATTATAAAATTTAACTTCTTTTTTTTTCCAGCCAAACATAATAAATAATGACAGTATGAAATAACTTCTTGCTGACATATATAATTCTGTCTGCTATGCTGTCCTCCTGGAAGGAGGGAAAAAAGCCCATGACATGATGTAATCAGAACTTCCCTGATATTTAACTGCCTCTGTATTTATGGTAGATCCTTTAGTGGCTAGAGTGCAAAGCAGGAAGGCTGAGAAGCACTGTGGTGCATCTACTATTTCCTGTCCTGTTCCTGATCAGAAATTTGCTCTGAGGTGAGACAAAGCCCAGCTCTTCCTGCTGAACCCAGCACAAGTGTGGCACCAGCTGCCCATGCTGCTGCAAAACGTGATTGCTATTCTGCTTGAAGACAGCTAAAGCTTAGAAGGTAGTATAATGAACACAGTTAGGAATAAAAGCCATGCTCTCCATAGGTTTTTAAACTGAGGTAAGAATTGAGAATACAGAAGGATCAGGTTAGATTTGAGTCTTTTAAATAATGGGCAAGGCAGGAATGGTATTTCAGAAATAGTGAAGAACGCTGACAGATGGGTGTTAGGGTGGTTTTAAAGATGTCTGAACTTAATTCTGTGGGGTGTCTTCACTTGAGTTAAATCAGTTTCTGAATGTCTTCTACGGTGCTGTACCTCGGTCTGAGTACATCCTCACCTTCTAGTTTAAAGTTTAACTCTGACACATGCAGTTTCCCAAGTAATCTTCCTGGCACTTTCCATGTTTCATCATTTACTTTCTGTTATTCATGAATTACTGGAGGAAAAATTGTTTTTCCCCTTTAGGCAGGGCAGGTGAAAAAGAAAAAGAAGAAAATCCAGAACACTCCATATGAAATGAAATGTTCCATAATTATAGGATTAACTTAGTTTATGCAGGTCTCTTTCTGCTAATAAGCCTTACTCTGGAAAATTTCTTAAATACAGACCTTCTATATTAGCACATAAAGAACTGTTATTAATATCACTCCTCTGAAAGCAACATCATTCTTGTTTCAGAAGTGCCAAAAAGTCATTTCTAAAACAGCAGACAACCTATCTCCCTCATTTTTTCCTAGATGAGAGACTAAATGCCCGCTCTTTCTTAAGATTGGGAAGAATAAAGTAACACATTAGTGCACTGCAAGCAGATTTCATACTACAAAACACTAGCATTTGGAAAAAGATGCCTTTCGAACAGGTACATACTCACACATGCTTCCTCTGTCTCCCAAACATGTCAGAATTCCAGAACCATTCCAAAATTCAAACATTTTGGATGTGCTACATGAAATTGTAATATACTCTTGTTATGAGTCTTGCATTGCAGAGGATACTCTTACTAGACAACACACTTCAGAAGTTCTGCTCATCTCTGAATTATTGTAAATAGTTCATTTTCTGCATCTGACTTCTCAACAATAGTCTTAGAAGGCAGTGCAAAAACTGGGATGTTTTTTGTTAATTTTTAGAGAAATGTACATCACAATGGATTAGAGAAAGCAAGATCACAGAAGCTACTATTTTGTACACAGAACTCTAAAGTAAGTAGCAGATAGATTACTCTGGGGCATTGCTTTAATTCTTTCAAATGATGTATTCCAGGAATAACTATTTCTAAAAGCTCAATTTATTAAGATAAGAATCATTAGAGTATCTTTCTGATGGAAGTTCAGGGGTTTTCTTATCTCATTTAACAGAAGAGATTTGCAAGTATTTGGAAAGGCAAAAACATAGGAAATTGCCATCACTGGATTTCTGAACTCTTTAATCTGAATTGCTGTTTGTCTTACTCTAAAGCCCACTTTCGGTAAAATAAAATGGCAGTGAAATCAGACACGATAGCCACTTTTATTAATGTACTATGAAATGCATATATGCACTTTATCCATATACAGCATACTGGGAATACTTTCACATATAAAGACAGAGATAATTTCCTAAAAGGTTATACAAGTCTTCCGTGATCTTCTGTAATACACATCACTTATGTGTTACAGAAAAAACATTCAGTTATCTCATGATTATCGTGGTAGACTGGCTGGTGTAAGTTCAAAATCCTAACTATAAGAAACGCCGTCACATGACAGTGCCCCTTAGACCTTTTCAGATCACATTTTACTATTCAGATTCCAGCACCCAATGTAGTTTCACTGAAATGAGAGATCTGAACTTAATGTGAATTCTATAGGAGCAATTCTAGTGAGAGGTTTACTAGATAAACAAAACAGGCTAACAAAATGATCTTGGTCTAGTGTTCTTTATTTTCACAGAATATTTGACTGCGTAAATGCACATATAGCTTAGCGTTCTGTGTAAATTAAAACACTTTCGAGCAGAAAGATCAAATAAAGATGATTTAAATTGTCTTTTCTGAAGTAGAAAATAAATATTTTTTCCTCCCTTGATATATTAAGTATTTCTTTTATTCCCATTGTACTGTAGCAAAGATACAACACCACTATTACAAGAATGCAAAGCTGTTACTATCTGTATATACAGAAATAGGCAGCTTCAGCTTGCTAAAATAAAATATATCATCTTTTTCTTTATTATTCTAGACTTATCTCAAAGGGAGCAGTAAGAAGGAAACAAGAGGCCATGTAAAACTTGTCAACTGAACCAAATAGAATTTTTCGGGCAAGAGTACTCAGTACATATAGGCTGACTACACAAATGTACCAACTTCTCGTCTCTTTCCTTCTCTGAATAGTTGAGAAAAAACACTGCATTTCAGTATTAGTGAAGTGGAAGTCAAAAAGCAAACATCAAACTTTTGAAGTTCTTCAAAATGTCTGTGTTTAGTTCTGGTACAGCAGTACTGAGCAATTCAGGCTGCTCAGTACACCCAGACTGACACTGGTCAGCCCAGAGAGTCTGTTCTGACAGCATCTTGAAACAGTCATCCATTTCTTTTTCTTCAGCAAATAATAAGTTCAAATAAAAATGAAAAGAAAAAAAACAGGAATGCCACTTCTGCTCATTTGCTGGATGCTAAGAAATGCTGCAGATTAAAATACTAAAGAACCGAAAAGCCCCCAAAGATGAATATTTTTAAACAGGGAGTGAAAAGACATTTGTTCTTATTTTTAGACAAACACTGATTGTACAAAGAAAATTTACCCACTGGAAATATGGAAATCACAGATAAGACAATAAAAATGACAAATGGCATACAAAGAAAATAATGTAAAGGAGTTCTCTAAAACAAAGATGCTTTTGATACATAACAAAATGAGCAGGTGTCATGCAACTGATGTTAGACTAAAGACATATGGACAGGGATGTCGGGACTGCAGAAAGTCAAATGAAAAACCCACTAAACTGTTTCCTATGTATGATAAACATAAATCCTGAAACAACAGACCTAATCCTACATTGTCCTGAATCCTCCGAGTGAGGAATTTTATATGACCTCTCTTCACTGTGAATGAGTACAAAATTTGGACAATATTTTACCTTTAGCTTTATAAATCAGCAATACTGGATTTTTATGGGGTTGGTTTTTTTTGCAATGGCATATACATGTTAAATGCACTGTCTTGTGGTCAGTTATGGGCACAGTTCCCAACTGATTGAAAGTTATGTAAAAAGAACAGAAGGTAGAAGCAACCCAAAATGGGACTGCTGGTCTGATATTAATGCATTCTTCAGAAGATTAAGCTCTAGAGAAATTATCAGTTTTAAACCTTTGAAAATTAAAAAAATGTTCAGATTATGCTTTCATCCTTTCTACTCAAATATAGCAAGTTTATGAATGACTATTCAGCATTTATCTTATATATATATATATATATATATATATATGTATATCAATATACATATATATATATATGTATAATCGGTAACTGCCACTTCATGCACTTCCTGCAGTGATACAGAAGTGCCAAA
Organism: Excalfactoria chinensis; assembly: GCF_039878825.1. Lineage (NCBI taxonomy): Eukaryota > Metazoa > Chordata > Aves > Galliformes > Phasianidae > Excalfactoria > Excalfactoria chinensis. Next base: position 79,480,635 of record NC_092828.1, on the reverse strand, counting down.
GGGTACGTGTCGTATGACAGCAATTTCTCAGTTTGTTTAAGTAACAGAATGCTCTGTACTGACAGATCAACAAAAGATACATTAAATCCTCAGCAGACCCATTTGTCCATTATTACCTGCCAGAGGACTGCTCTTGTGTTGTTCAGTGTTCCGAAACAGCTCTTTCAAAACCTGAAAAAGCTACATATTTTTAAACTACTCAAAAAGACTGAAGAAAGTCACAAAAAATATTGTAATACTGGCTCACTTCCAGCTGAAGTGGCAGCCCCATCCCTGCCATTGAAAAACTAAAGTTACTAAAAGTTTCTCCTAGGGGATTAGGAAAAAACTGTAAGGAGAACAAACAGGCATAAAGGGAGCAATCTCAGCTAAATCATGGATGGTAAAGCCATACAATTAGTTTATCATTTATCAGCCAAATAATAGGTGATAACAACATACTAATTAAACTCGAAGAAAAATATAAACTTATAAATGAAGCTTTCCTCTTTAGAGAGAAAATAAGATACACACTAGGTATACCTGTAACTTATTTTGAAGTTTGTAATATATTTTGTCTTACAATTTATCTACCTTCTTTCATATTCTAGCTGTTTTTTTAAGCAGTCACAGATCAGTTTGTTGCTCCACTTCCACCAAGAGTAACTACAAGGCAACAAACAAGTTCATCCTCACAAATCTCTGATTACTGGGAGAACTGGGGACTGAGAAAGAAATATAACAAGAAAAGGGAAAAGGGAAAAAAAGGTGGAAAAGGGAGAAGAGGGAAGAGGGAAAAATATATGTAGGACTTCAGAATTTTGTTTTATGGAAATTTTCAAAGAACTATGTTATATTACATATTATTAGACTATTGTTAAATAATCTCAAAGATTAATAGCAATAGACATGAAATGGCAAAGCATCATGAACTCTTATTACGTGTCCCACCCCTATCACAAGAGAGACAGAAAACTTTGAATCTAGGATTACTTTAGAAAAGGGGAAAATGATAATACAGAATTAATATTGAAACTCCCCAACAAAATATAGCTATAAATGCATCAAATACTACAAAATCACAAGATTTATGGTAAAAAATCCACTGTGGAAATCATTTTTCCACTTACTTGTTTACAAGGCTTTCCTATATTTATCTCTCACTTTACAGAAATATTTTACCAGAGCATAAAACACCAATGATTCATTTTACGAAAACAAGTTTGTTTTGGAAAATGTAGCGTGGAAGAATCTCATCATGAAAAGCTAAAATGACTATGAAGGAAATTACACAGCTCAAGTAAATTGTTAAATAGTCACCTCCTTACAAGACTTAATAATATATCACAACCAGAACTTAGACTCAATTTAAAAAACTGTGATATTTGTCTCCCAGATATATAGTGGGACTTGTCTTTTGTTTTCCTTCTATCATCATCCTTCTAAAACTTTATGAAAATATCTCTCATTCATAAAACTTCTTCAAACATTTTTCCACCAATAACTGATCTCTTTCATTTTCCTCTATCATAAATTCCCCACCATAACAGCACATTCCTGGCTGCTTTGAAACAAGCATTCAATTCTACATTCCTTCCATTCACTTCAAAATGTATATATACCATCTTACTTCGGGGCATCATTTAACCTGGTCCTCCCAAGTCGCAGTTCCAGCAGACCCTCCCACTAACTTCTCACTTCAATAACTTGATTTGCTGCCTCCTCTAACTGTCCTTCCCATCAAATCAATCCCTTGACTCCTCCAGTTTTTCTGAAGGCTTGACTGCAAGAGGAAATTATCCTTATATTTTTCCGCATTTCTCTGTGTCACTGGAGAAAGATTATGTTTATCATTAGATAACATGTTATCATTAGATATTAAGCATTTGCCATCACATTTGGGTTCAGATAACCAATGAGCCAGTCAGTGCTTCCGGACTTAGAGTCCATCAGTGCTGGAAGATTGGCAGGAGTACTGCAAATACACCTAATAAAAACATTGCTACAAGTAATAAGGATTCTCCACACCATCACATACACAAACACGCATGAAAGTTACAATTTCTTTTAGGACACTGCCTTTACAGCCTTACAGTCTGGGAATTCTTCTTTCACTTTTAATTTTCAGACATCTTGGAGCAAACTAATAACTCACTTCCACATATGACATTTTTCTATCTAGGAAGAACACCACATTAGATAGTTTAGTGAAGAAGGAAGAATACAGATAAGGTAAACAAACCACTCCTACAGAAGTACTCAAACAAATGGTATTTTCCATGTTCCAAGCTAAATAAATAAATAAATAAAATCATGCTGTAGCAGGCTATATGTAGTGATACACACAAGTATGTATTTACAGATCAAGTAAATTCTATTAGGACCACTCACAAAAGAGTAGTTTCAAGAGCAGAGATCAAATTAACCATAGTATCATAGTATCGTGCGAGTTGGAAGGGACCTTAGAGATCATCGCGTCCAACTCCCGGGATTCAAGACCCTCTGTGTAGCAGAGCAGCATTTCTGCAACTTGCGCCACAGGGGGGATTCGAACCCCGGGCCTCTGGTGTTGCAAGCAGCAATTCTACCACTGCGCCACCAGAGGCACACAATTAATACATTGGATTTTAAGTGAGTAAGACAGAATACCTTGTTTAATCTAGCAAGGCCATGGATTTGACAACATAGCATTTAAGAGTAGCAATATTCAGAGCTGCAACAATGAAGACAAAACAGAAGCAATCACAAGAGTGCAGTGTAGAACCTCCTTTAGCAGAACCTCTAAGCCTTTCTAAGTTCTGGAAGTGAGATTTTTATAAGTGATAATTCCACCCTCTGGCACTTCTAACACATTTTTCATAAGTAACTCACATTTGCCCCTGTTAGCTCTGATGCGTTTTACAGTTTTAGCAACACAATTTTTCCTGCTTTTGCAGATTTGCATTTGTCCACACACGTTTGATATAAGCTGGCAAACCACAGCTTGTCTCCAGAGTGAAACAACCCCCTGAACAACACAAGCTCTCTTTCTGACAAGAAGGCAATGCCAAGATGTCACTGTGTGTGTGCTCTGATGACTTAATTTCAGTACCTTGAAGTCAGAACACTGAGGACACAACTTGCCCATTTCATGGTTCTCATCCCACCTCAAAATCACTATTGATCACACGACCACAGTACCAGCAAAGCCTCTACTTTATGTTATATTAATAAATGTTTGCAAATCACAGTTTTCATCATTAAAAGGCTACTACCTGGGAATAAGAGGGTTAAGGAAGCAAGCAAAATGTACAAAGAATATTTGTCTTAAGGCAGACAGCTTCAGAATTTCAAGCACAGAAAATCAGCAGTCTGTAAACATATCTACAGAACAGATTATGTAACCATATACACAGTTCCTATTGCAGTGGTCCATAAAACATGCAAAAATATTTTCTTATGTTAGGAAAAACATTAATGTATACAAGATAAATTCATAACCTGGAATATTCTTGAAAGCTTAGTTAAATTAACTGTACTTCTTGAGAGCTCAAAGCAATGTGATAAATGTGATATCTGTAGCAATAAAGGACACACAGCAATTCACCTAGAAAGTAAATGGTCTAAGCAGTATCTAAGTATTTGTATCAATATGGTAGAAATATAGGAGTTCTCAGTACAGAGGCACAGTTTGGAAATTGTAACTTGTCGTACAAGACAGAAAAGAGCAGGAAGAAATGGGAAATTTGTGAATTTCATACATCAACTTAAAATCTAAATAAACTTTTTCCACAAGTTTTGTTCAATGACCTTTTCAGTTACTTACACACTGTGGTAAATTTCAGCAATAATAAAAAATATTTTTTATCATGATAATTTTCTCTTTATGGAAAAAAAAAAAAAAAATCATAAGGTAGCCACAGGAGAAACACTACCCTGCACTTGCTAGTGTGTTGTGCCAGACAGTTTCCAACCCCATGTTCTGTTTTTGATTTTCAAGGAAATCTATGAAGCACGAGTTTTAGGAGAGCAAGACATTGGTTGCAATAGTTTTAACACAGAGAAGTATTTGTTTTTTTGTTTGTTGTTGTTACTGTTTTGCTTGTTTGTTTTTACAGAGTATTTCAGGGACTTTAAAAGAAAAAAAATAATGTTGTGGACCATTAAGATCAGCTCCCTAATGCACAGTAAGCACTCACTGGAAAAAAAAAGGTTTTACTGTTTCAGGCTCAGCATACACTCTTCTGCTTTTAGATGTCAACAGGTCCTCTCCAATCATGCCCTTGGCATTCGTAAGACATCCCTCTTGTTATCACCCTGCACAGCTGCCAACACACAGAAATGGCCTTGGTTTCACAATCTGGAGATCTGCTAAGTCATAACTTATATACATACACACATAGAGGCACTTGTGCTTAGGTTTCCTTCATTTAAAGATGGCTATCCAAAGTTACCATCCCATGGTAAAAAGCATAGGTGAGGGAGAGTCTTCTGGACTTTTCTAGTAAGGTTATACAAAAGCTTTTATTATTATTAAGATTCCTACCAATGAAGAATAATCCTATGACATTCCATACCCATAAATATCCTGTTTTTACAGAAAAACAGGAATGTGTGTCCATTTTCATGGAATGCTAGCAGAAAATTGCATAGAAGCTGTCACCATAAAACTTGCCCTATCCAGAATAAATTTGCTTGCCAAAAACTGGTGTGCATATAAATGCAGTATGAATCAGCATAATATGTCTGTACTTCATAACAATTGTGGTCAGAAAGCAAATTCTTTCAGCCTAGCTGAAATTCATCTAAATTCCCTAGTCCCCAGTTCTGTTTCTGTTGGAATAAAACCAAAACACAATGAGCTCAGGTCCCTCCTTCCAAAGAACTCTAAAAGCTTGTCTTTTGTGCCCTCTCTTTATGAAGAACCAAATGACCATAGACGCCTGTGCTACTGTTCATTTATATTATGTTAACTGTCACCAGTTTTCAGCATGTCATAAAGTATTAACAGAGAGTAATAGAGAATGCCTATTTTCCTAGGGGAAATAAAATGTCGCATAGTCTGCAGCATATCAACTTACAAGTATTTTATCAATTTTTATACAGATTTTATACGCTAGTATGAATGAAAATGCTAGTCACAATTAATACCTATCTCAATGGATACATAAATACATATCTGTTGAGATAGCGCAGTATCTCTTAAAAGTAAATAAGCAACAGCCATTTTGTTTGTTTCAATTATGCAACGATTGTGAACTTTAACAGTCCTCAAAGTAACTAGTTTTGATGGTGTGTTGTCGGGTATTTTGGAGGAGTGACCCTTTTCAACCAAAGAGATCTCTCCTGTCTCTCAATAATATTTTAAAGCATTGTAGGTACAACATAATTGCAGAAGTCACTAACGATAAAAATCCATCAGGGCTGATGTGGCACTATCAGTCCTTGTGGGAGTACCTGTATTTTAAGAAAGGATAAAAAGCTTTCTGTGACTTGGTGTTTTCTAGTGTTTTTTTTTTTTTTTTTTTTTTTTTTTTTTTCCTCAGAAATTACAGAGTTGTGATTGCTTGCTCCTTTTTTTTTTTTTTTTTTTTTTTTTTTTTTTTTTAAGACATTTTCAAGTACTTTCAGATTTTCACTTTTCTGAGCTGGCAAACTTCTTCTCCATTTCAGGTACAAAACAACAAACAGGACCTCCACTGAACTTATTAATTACTTAACCAAACTTTGCACTAAGAACTGAACATAAAATGTTTATTTATTTCACTTGTTCCTCTGTGCTTTTAGTTATCTGTAACTAACCATCTGGACTTCCACTACCAACAAAACATTGCTTTTAGCTGTTAGATGAGGGTCAGAATCACATCTTGAAAAGGCTGTACTTCTAATTACATAGAAGTACAACAGTGTGAAACACTTAACATCCACATACAAAAGCTGTAACTTATAGCCTAAAGTGAAGTAATTACAACACTGAATACTGTTATGCACTTCGTTCTTTTGATGTAAGGAATGTGGGCTCTATTCACAATTGCTGACAAGATACCTGAGAATATGCTCATGCCAAACTCCAAAATAAACCATAAAACAGCACTCTCCATCCTGATGCTAATGCATTGACGAATAAACAATGATGCTGGCACCACTCCTCATCCCTTTCTACAAGAGCTTCCACCAGGGATGGCTCCAGGCACCCCCTCTGAGCACCACAGAGCTTCTCTCACCATCACTGCTTCCCTGCAGGCATTTCATTCCAGGTGTCAGAAAATGTAATGCCATATTTTTCCCCAGAGACCCAGAGCTGTATTTCAGCCAACCCATGAATCAGACGCAGAAGAGAAGAATTCACAACACAAATGAATTATAAAGCAACAATCTTCTGGATCTTCAAATAGAGTAACCAGTGAGATACAGACTTCTGAAACTCCATTGGAGAGGACACAGGATTACTAAGAACACATGATTAGTATGTTTGTACAACAGTTCTACCCTGAGAGCTTTCAAGACAACTGGAAACCTACAGAAAGCACTTTTAGTGAGTGCCAGAATGAATTACTCCAGTAAATACATTTCAGAAGTTGGAAGATAAAAATGTGAATTCCACTTCTGCCTTGAAAGCTTTGTCTTATACCCTCTCCTTTCCCCTGCTCACATGCCCAGAACACAAAGACTTCATAGACTTAAAAACACAATGCTGTGGAAGTGACAGACTCAGCCTGATTTCCTTACGGGTCTGCTTTTATGTGAAATCTTTTTTTTTCTTCTTTCTTTTCTCTTTACACACTTTAGCTACAGAGCTCATTCATCTTTGTAGACAAATAACGTGTGCTTCTCTTCTAAACATAGGAAGATTTCTTTGGGAAAAAAAGCAAAGAGATCAAATTAGAGCAGTATGAGAGTGTGTGTGTACAACCATTTTAATTTAATCAGATTATTAAATAGTAGAAAAAGGCAGCACTTTTTTTCATGTAGGTACTCATTTGATATGAGTATTTTTAACTACAGGGGTCAACAGATATTTTAAATGTGAAGTAGAGAGATCTCTGCAATATCAACTGACCAGTCCTGATACATCTCCTGATTTCCTTGGAGTTTCTTCCAGGTAGATTAATTTTTTGAAGAACAAATATTCTTGGCAATATTTTGAAGCCCTTTTGAATGTATTTAATTAATTATTCAAAGCACAAAGACTACAGAGAAATCAGATAATCAAATAATTCTTACTCTATATGAAGACTACATCCCGTTTTTTGCAATGAAAAAGACTGAGAGATTAATTGAATTGTCCAAGGTGGTATGTTGAGTAATAAACAGACTTAATGGAAGTAGGAGCTTCTAGCACCAGAACTTACAGCTAGTTTAGCAGATTGAAAAATACTTAAGATGAAAGATACAATGGCCCTCCTGCAGAGTGTCAGCAACACATCATTTCAGACAATAAGTAATATTGCACCAAGTCCTAATGACCCCTCTTAAGACAACAAAGCCAGCTATCTACAATGCCAAGTGTTGGAACAGTAAGATGAAACTATGTGGCTCATTCCCATGAATTATTTTATTCAGACAGGAATACATTTTTCTAGACCACATGATTTAGCATTGAGATATATCTGAAAATACATGAAGTCATAAAGCAAGTTCAGATTGTAACTTTTATTAGCAAGAACTGTTACGTGTTTTTATGCCAGTTTTAGACAGAAACAAAAGTTAAATATGTACACCATATATTACCTCATTCAGGAGAAAGTAACTTCAAAAATTGCAGTTATATTCTTTTGACACAAAGAATTATACTATCTGCTAAAGATCATTTGAATTCACCAAAGTAGTAAGAAGTTAAGCAAAACTTCTCCATTTGAAATACAAAACACAGAGCAAGTTAGAAAGAAGCAAAAAGCAAATAGGAACAAGCTAAGGAAATATAATGAGGATCTTGGAAGCATTAATCTAATAAAAAAAAAGTCTCTTAATTTAAAAACAAAACAAAACAAAACAAAACAAAACAAAAAAAACAAGTCTGAAGTAGAAGGTTAGAAAGTCTCTGAAGCATTCGTAAAGAGATGCTTAATCTTAGAAGAATGTTTTCCACTGTTCAGTATCTCTGTGTAGCAAACACATTTTCAGAATGGTCATCTTCTATTCTGAATACCATTTTAAGTATTTCTAAAGTTTCCAGACTTGCAATGCTTTTCGTATGTTTCGTTGCATTGTGAGCTTTTTTTCCCCCTTCATTCTGCTTTTAATTCTTCTGTGAAAGATCTGACAATATTTTGCCAGTGTCTACAATAGCAAGTCTAGCTTTGCTTAGATTAAGAAAAAGTTAGAACAGTTCGTTAATATCTCCTTTAATAATGCTGAAGTTATTTTTAAAAGTGTACTTCCTCTAATGGAATAGATGACTTCTTTGCCTCTGTGACTTTCTTTCCAAACTGCACATACTTTATATGAAACATAGCTCCGAGGCTGTCAATTGAGCTTGAAAGTTAATGTTCCTGTAAATCACCAACTGCCAAAATGAGTTACACCATTTACCTTGTGACTGTTTTTTGAAACTTATCATTAAAGTATTTAGCTAATCGCTCCACAGACTGTTTATATGGCCAGCAGCCACAGACATATATACAGCCTCAACAACAGAAGTGCATGATCACTGGATAAGCGATGTTATGGTAAGTGTGCTATAGCAGTGACTGATTTCAAAACTGAAACTGCCACGAATCATGTCATTAACTTAAGATTCTCTCTCCATACTAACCAATCTTGAGCCAGAAGAGCCAGAGCAACAGCATAGCTTTTAAAGTGCTTTCCACAGAACTCAGGAGGTGAAATACAGGGTTTTCATTCTTTAAATTCACAGGCAAATAATTTTTGCAAACATTGATCTTTATTTCTCTATATATTGGCTTACTTTTACATCCATCCCTGAATCTACTTAAAAAAGATAACCAGAGTACAGACTTAACATTTTACACTGGGAGAAAATGCTCAGAGTTCAATAAGCATTAGTGGAGGCTCTGATCCAACTAAGTGGCTGAGGGCAAACAATGTGCAACATCCATAGCAAAAGATAAGAAAACATCAGTCAGATCATTCTTGACACTTAAGTTGATACATTTCAACTGAGCGTAATATTTCAAAGTAACAATTGGAAGAGATAGAGCTTAAACCACAATATCAAGAGAGAGGAGAAAGATCAAATACCAGAAGACACTGGAGTGTGCTGTAGAGTGAAATCCATACAGGGAAGTGGTCCAGGGTCCACACTGGATATTTGCTTTGTGTGTGTTTCAGCAGTTTCTGCCTTGTTCTAGTCCAGTCTTACTGTTAACAGTGACTTTAAAATGAAACACATAAATGGTCCGCTTAAGTTAACGGCAGAGTTTCAACTAAAACTAAATCCAGTTTGCACACTTCAAAACCATTTCACAAAATGAATGTAGGTGGATTAATTAGAGACCACTTTATCCCAACAAAAATACCAACTTCACCTTCTACATCCAGCCAACTGGCAAATTTAGGATCATTAGCCTAATTAATTTTAGCTAATATCTGCTAATTTACTGTAAACTGACCTTTAATATAAGATCAGTTAAAGTCATCCGACTGCAGTTTTGGAAGTACTGCTTTTAGAAAAGCCATCTCAGAGAGCAAACTGGGACAAGGAGCAAAACCATTGTCAAACTGGGAGTTTGGTCAATAATGCACTAACAGAAAGTAGTTCATGAAAGTGGGAACTGAGCTGCTGCAGACAACTAGGGAAAAAAACAAACAAACAAAAAAAAACCTACCACATTTACATTTCATTAGGAAATATTTTTTTCCCAATACTGTATTTTAAAATTATATCCTCTTTCCTTTCATCTTTAAATCAGTGGAAGTCCCCTGTGTCATTACAAAGCTATAAACAGCACTTCAACAATGATTACATGCCAGCATTGTCATCTTTCCTCATGCCCATAAAAGGACAAATTTCTGCTCAGATTGCAAGATGATTGTAATGTTACAGGCCAGTAAGGATTAGTAAAAACAGTACATAAATGCTACAATACAGCCGGCAACTGAATTTGAGAAGAGAAAGAAGTAGGTACAGATTTTAAGTGACAGGGAACTGATTACTTTAATGTTCATAATAATACGACCTGCCAGCAGAATAAAGAATAGAGTCATCAGTTTACTACCAGTGGTGACATTTCTTGTTGTCATTCAGCAAACTAATTGCCTCTTTTGTCAGGTATGAATTTCTTTTAACAGAGATGTTAAAGACAATGGGGCCTGGCCAAGAAGATACTCTGATTTGTAAAGGCTTCTGTTTATTAAGGTTCCTTTTCAAGTTTGTTTATCATTTATGCTGATGTCTGAAAAGCTATTGGGTTCTTGCTTTTCAGAGTACGGTATAGAAATAAGACAGAAAGCATTATGAAGCAATTTGCCAGTCTGTATATAACAACCTAAAGCATGTATCTATTTCTTCTTTAGAGAACAGGAAGCATTTAATCATTTCTGAAAGACCTACTTATCAAACTGAATTACTTGAAGCATCTCCCTATAAATCACAGTGAAAAAGTGTTTTATGTTTCCAGAACTGAAGCTTCTATTCCAGTGAGTGGAAATGTTAGCAAGCATATAGGCCCCATTATGCAGAATCTTGCAAACTCCCCTAACTTTGCAATGCCTACTTTGTGAATAAACTCCTTGCTGAGTAATATTACTCAGTCCACAAATGTGGTACACACATAATTCTTCTTAATTCTAACAGCCCATGTTCAGAAGTTGTGTACAGTTCTGCAAAGTGTGTCTCTATCTTCCTGAGTTTTTGTAGGTATTCAAGAAAGTACTTTGTGGTATTAATCCTGAATGATCAAGCTGAATATAGTTATACATATTCACCAGGATTTACTTATTTTGCACTCTCAGACTATGCATCACAATATCTGCCAGTACACAGGAATTATATGAGACTGAAAAGTCTTCACTTTCAACAGCAGATGCACTCAAAAAAAATAAAGATTTGAAACTTGCTTTTGCTGAAAAAATATTTCTCAAGAATTCAACATTTACCTCAGTATAGCATGGAAGCTCTGAGTTGCTTTCAAACACTAATATTTGGCTTTTCTGACATGGAAACCAATAAGATATGTCATCATGACAAAGCATCGTCAGAGATACAGGGCAATAAATAGGTACAGCATATGCAATTGTTTGAAAAAAAAAAAAAAAAAAAAAAAAAAATCATGCACAAAACTCCTATTAGACTGAATATCTGTAACTTTGCATACATAATAGTTCCAGAGTCAAGAAAGTGCCTTTTCAGAAGATAAGAGGTCAGAAGGCAAAGCGGCTGAGCACATTAGTGGTTATCCCTTCTATTCACATTGCTTATGTGCCGTTACCAGTAGTGACAGTCAATTGGAAGATCAGAACTACAACGTGAGCCACTACTCAGTTGATTAAAAGCAGTAAGAATACCTGTAGCAATGCATCATATCTATCAAATAATACTCTGTGATGTTGTAACACAGCAGCAGCACATATGAGCACATGGTAGAACAGAGTACGTTCTACCAGTCAATGTGTTGCAAAAGCACAAACATCTAACTGACTGCAGTTGTGTTTACCTTCTCCTTTCCTGCTATAATTCATCAGCTGATAACATATTTTGCATTTTTAAAGTCATGGAAATCTACCAGAGGAAACTAACTGCTGTTTCTCGTGCTTTTGTTTCCCTGTAAAGAAGGATTTAAGTTTTAGTGCCTGCTTTATGTTAGCATCTACCTACTGGTATTTAGAGAGTTAAATTTCAGTTGAAATAATTGACAAACATATTTTATCACAAAAAAGTCCTCCATTTGCCACTTATGTACATGTTCAAAATAAACTTGTTATGACTTGATGCTAACAATGTATAATTTGTGTGGCGCAGTGGTATGAGGTGCTGCTTGCAACACCGGAGGCCCGGGTTTGAATCCCCCCTGTGAAGCAAGTGGTACAAGTGCTGCTCTGCTACACAGAAGGGCTTGAATCCCGGGAGTTGGACTCGATGATCTCTAAGGTCCCTTCCAACTCGCACAATACTGTGATACTGTGATACCCCAAACATGGGCTAACATGGCAGCTCTTATAGGCTCCCTTAGGAGTATTATTGCCTTACTGCTAAAGAAAATTCTCAGTTTTTAATAAATTGCCCATGAAATACATGAAATTATGATAGAGGTTCCCAGGAACTTACTTAAATCACCAGTGATTTAACACTTGTTTCTAGTTATTGGCACAACACTGTTTAGTCTAGCTGTGTTTACACAGCTTTTACCAAAACACAGTATTAAAATAGTTAACTTTTGTTTACACTGTTTTCCAAACACACATGCAAGGTATTTTATTCTTTCTGCTGTTACTTTACACTTCACTGCATTTCGTTACTGAACTCCCTTCACAGCTTAAGCCATTTCCAAGCACTATTTGATCAGAAGACTTCAAATGTAGAAAAAAAAAACACAGAATTTGTCAGTGTACACAATGTGCCCTAATTTAGACACACCTAATGTGAGAGGGAAGGGTTGTTTTGCTTCCTTTCTTATCTCAAAGTATAGACTGCATAATGGCTGTGATAAATCTATGAGATGTTTTTAATAGGAATAGAAATTAGGAATCATTTTCCTTAGACAAGGATATTTTTTCATGCAATTAGAAGAGACAATTCCTCTCCATTTCCACACACTCATATTATGACTACAATGAGCACAATGACACTGATATTATGAAAACAACTAAATGTTTCAGCACTGTTGATTAAGCTCCTCTCCAGTTCCCACAGCAGTATCCAGTCCTGGCTGGAGTATCCAGCTGCATGTTGTGCTACCTACTCTGTGCTATGAGATGCACAGTGCCAAACAAAGCCTGAATTCTGTTTGTCAGTTGTTCACCAAGAATATACAAAGACTCCAATTACAAAACCATCAAGCCGGTAGTTTTGATTGCATTAGATCCTACTGAAGCATAAGGAGTTACAGTTCCAGTGCTGGAGCAGATTTTGTCTTTCCTGCTCATGGGCGTTATAGCATTGAACAATCATCCCTGTGATTTCAAATTGATTACTCGTTTACCTAAAGTTAGAAACATAGCTTCACTAGACACCTTTGCAAAGCTACTGAGCACAGAGTGAGTTTTTACTGTAGCCCAGCTAAGCTACATGTACATAAAGCTTTGCATATGACGTTTTGCAGCCTTAGAAATTGAAGCCTCTCTACTATTCTTCTCTGTACATTTCATTATATTTAAACAGAAATACTTTAACATTTTGATAATATGTATAAAATATGTATAAGCGTCTCTATGACATTCCAGTCGCCAAAGCGCAAAAAGTCTTTTCCTTCCTTAATTATAATTAATCATCATTATCAGTATCCCCCCAGGACACAGACACATTTTCATCATTAAAAATTTGGTATTTTAAGACATCTAAAAAAAAAAAAAAAAAAAAAAAGACAAATTGGATGATGAAAATACAGGAACTGGTGTGAATGAAGCAGGTTTATAACAGGTACGCTGATTAAGTTCTTGAATAGTTAGTGATTACGATCAAATAAAATGCTAAAAGTAGTTTCTCCTTCACAGATATGCTAGATGTTACAAAAAATAGAAAAGCCTACTTAACTAATGAGGTTTGAAACATTCTACATTATTTACAGAAGTCAAACACTTATTGCCTCTCAGAGAGTATTCATTACTGATATCAAAGTCCCCAGAAATAATAGTTGTGAGGACACACAAATAGAAACCAGAAAGTATTTTGAAAGCCCAACCAGAAAGTGCTGCATTTAGTATAAGACAGAATACTGATACAACAGAAATATCACACATATAAGTGGACAACTAATATATCATAGTATCATAGTATCGTGCAAGTTGGAAGGGACCTTAGAGATCATCGAGTCCAACTCCTGGGATTCGAGCCCTTCTGTGTAGCAGAGCAGCATTTCTGCCACTTGCGCCACAGGGGGGATTCGAACCCCGAGCCTCTGGTGTTGCAAGCAGCAATTCTACCACTGCACCACCAGAGGCACACAAATGAATGAATGCACTAGGAAAACAACAAAATCAATTTGCCCTATATTACATTCACATGCAACTACATAAACTGAATAACATACTCTGTATATGCATGAACATTTTAGCCTTTAGGCCATGTATTTTTCAAAACAATTAATGCAAGAATATTCTGACCTAGGTGATACTGTAACATAAGGCTGATTTAATTGTGCTGTAGAATGAATATTAAAAGCAATGTGAAATGCCTTAAAAACCGGTATGATTTTACATTATAGCTATGTACTACATAGCTTAGAAGATAAAAATGATACTTTTTTTTCACTGAACAAGGCATCTGACAACTGTTTTGCTCACATGCTCAACAGTACATTGCTGTACTGAATGTCACAAGTACAGCAACATTCTCAAGGGTTAAAACTGAACCAACTTACTGGACTTACTAACATCAAGGAATATTAATTGCAAAGTAATATTTCGACTTAGTATACTAATTTATATGAGTTTTGCATGATGCTAGAGGGAAGACCTAATTAAAGAGCATGCATTTAATAGACCTAATTTTTATCTGCCTCTATATCAACATTTAATTAATAACATTCTTCACCCAGCACTTAAATTTTGCTACTGTTGTTCAAGGTGCAAGGAACTTCACACTTCAACAAATTCCATATTCTGTACCTCCTCAAAGATAATTACAATTACCGTGTACAGGCGTAACAAGAAAAAATCTGTACTTATTTACATAATACGGACACTGCAAAAAAAATCACATTGATCAAAGTCTTCAAAGAAATAGATAAAATCTGACTGAAAATAAACAACAACACTGAAGACACACTTCATCAGCTCCAAAAACTTCTAATTTCTACTTGGGAAGTCTTTAGCTCTTGTGGCAAGAGCTGTGAAATTTAAGGTATAAAGGTTTCAGTATTAAAAAAAAAAAATCAAGGTTGCCTCTGAGTTACAAATGTAGTGCTGCTGGTACAAGTGCTCTGCGCACACTCAGAACACTTGGCCCATGAATTCCCCAGGTGGCTGTAGAATCCCAGGCCAGTTATCCACAATGATTCCCAGTATCCACCCAGAACTTCTCTGTGCAACACACTTTTCCCTTGTACCAAAGAAAACTACAGCTGAATAAAACAGCAAAGATAATTGCTACTGAAAAAAAAGCCAAGACTTAGAAATCCACTTCGTAGTCTGGAATTAGAATAAATTTTATCCAAAATAGATTTAATCAAAACTTGTCTAAAGCATTTTAGTTCTCTCTTTCAGTAGCGTATGCTTTGATTGATAAAAAACAAAGAACTGTGACAGTTTTATTTTAGGTAAGTGAACAATCTAAATGCCACAAGATCCGAAGCAAAACATTGAGGATGGGGAGGGAAGGGGGGGAAAAGGCGGGGGAAGATTCCAAAACTCTAATGGTGGTGTTTTTAGCTTTCCCTAAGTTGTCTGAGATATTTTCAGCACTCAAAGCATTCATGAACAGTTCATGAAGTGTAACAGAAGCTACAGAAGGAAACATAAATCTGCTATATTGTTTAACAACCTTAGGAGGGGAAAAAAAAAATCCCCTATTCTTAAGGTGTAATGATTTAAAGAGCCAACAAGCAGGTCATACTAAGCTAAATAGCAATAGTTCCTAATATAGTACTACTAAAGTATTAAAGGGAAAAAAAAAAAAAAAAAAAAAAAAAAAAAGGATTGATCACTCAATTTGTTAATGTACAGTTTTGGAGAACATTCCCTTAGCTGTGTTTACCTGCATTTCACTCTTCCCTTGCTACAGTCAATTAGCCCTCCCCAAGACCCTGAACAGCAAACGCACTCCAAGTCCCTACACTGGAGATTGGTGGCTTCACCAGGTTGCAAATATGTTGCAGTTACAGACACAGAACTAATTTCTCTTGAAAAGCAACAGGTACTGCACATGCTAGAGCTTTCAGAAATCAACCTTGCCAACAGACAAGTTTGTAGGGAAGAAAGAAAAATCACCTTTTAAACTTGAGTTTACTCAACAAGTATATTAGTGATTCAATATTACAAAATTTGGAAACAAATAAGAAAAAAGTGAAATACAATATGTTGAGTTAAAGAAAACATTTAACACTTAGATTCTATATTGATATTAGATGTTCTATTATTGAAAAATAAAATCAAACCCCACCACCACCACCACCACCACCCTCCTTCTTCTGCAGCTCTTCTTGCCCTGGACAAATGTTTGAAAACCTTAAAAGACATAAAATCACAAACTTGTTGCACTCTTTTTAGCTTAAATAGCATTACTCCTACTCACAAAAGCACAACACCCCACTCACAGACATGCAATGTAATACCACTTTGTAACAGATTTACCTGCTAACTGGGGAAGGACAATAACCCATGGGAGGTATCTTATGTTGGAGCAGGGACAGAGAGAGAACATGAAGGAGAGTCAGAGATGAAGCACCACGGACTGACTGAAGCCTCCATTCCTTTGTGCTACTTCTAGGGGAGAGGGTAGAAGAGAGGGTGGATGGGGATGAAGGTGGTTTTAGTTGGCTTCTACTACTCTAACCTTTTACTGATAGGCAAAAAAAAATGTATACAAACTATATTGTCTCCCTATATTGAGAATATTTTGCTCATGACTAACTGGAATCTCCATTTTCTCATTTAAGCCCTTGAGCCCCTTTTCATCATATTTTCTTCCCTGTTCCTTTGAGGAGGGGGAAAATGATAGAACGTTGTGGAGGTGTTCAGATGTGCATGAGTGTGAGAATGCCACACATCTCTTTACCACCATTCATTTTTAGCTGAGAGCACTTCCTCCACTTTAATAGTCCAGGTAACTTAACACTTACCTTTTCCTTCTCTTGGCAGCCTCATTCCCTCAAATGCCAAGCTTCTGTCACTCTGTCAGTCTGGGTAACGCAGGGTATCCTGTCTGGTGACTGATCACTGAAGCACTAGAAGCCCTGTCTTCTGAGATGATTAAGTTGGCAATTTAGTAGATGCCTTTAGCAATCAAGCCTTAAGTTCTCTGCAGGTAAGATCAAGTACAAGAAGACACAGGCTCCTGAAAAGGGGGAATTAAGAAAGTGTTTCCAGTTTCCTTTGGAGCATCTGTATTTTTGACGCTGAAACTTGTCACAAACTTTTTTCACAGTAACATATATGTTGACTGAGAAGTATTTGGAGCATGTAGTAAGATAAGTGCTTATGTTTGCCATGCAGCATGGGAAGACTAACAGCTACAAAGAAACTAAGGATTTGTTTACTCATGCTGGGTACAAAAGCACAGAAGTCATGTAAAAAGTCCAGAAATAATGTTTTGACATCCTCAAAAGACATTTTGTGAAACATCTCAGGACACCCAGGCCCAACAGAATATTCAGCATGCCACCTAAAATGAACACCACTCTTTACATCTATTAAGGCATACTGTCAGATGCAAACTACAAAATAACCTACAATTTCTTTCCAAGTTCTATTTTCAAGTCTGAATGTGAAGGCCTGAGACAGTATAAGCACAATAAATCAGCTGCAGTGTTCATATATAGACAGCTCACAACTGCTTTTATCAGATCTAATGTCATACTAACACTGGTGTCCCTACAATAGTCTGAGTATGGGCATCAAGCCTAGGAACAGAGAACAATACAGAAGGATACGATGCCCAAACATACAGCAGCATTATGTTTGCTGAAGTAGTATGTGACATTTTATATCCAACATGAATGACTGTAGCCAGGGCAAAATGAAAACACATTTGCTCAAAGTAGTATAATTTATCATAACAAAAAGATTTTCAACTCATTAAAACCAGAAACCCTCTGACCTTCCAGTCAACTACAGACAAGGGACATTCTGTTTCTGAACTATGCAAATGGCAATACAAAAGTCAGGAATTTTTATTATCCTTTTCCATATGCATAAACCCCACATTCCCATTTTAAAATTACATTATACTGTGGCCTTCTCAGTTTGAGTGACTGTTGCTAGCCGAGTTTTATTATTTAATATGTAGCACCTGCATTTGTCATAATAAAATTAAGCATTCCCTTGGAAATCAGATAGGTAGAATGTTTCTGTTTCTCTTTTAGACAAGGAGAAGACCTACCTCCAAATTAGCATCTTTGATGTTGACTTTTCATCAGTAATAGAGAAGCTGGTTTAAAAATTAAAAACCCAAACATCAAAATGCATGAAAGATCTGTTAGATGTATGCAAAAAGGTATAACAGTGCAAACTAACTAGATTCTAGGACTGCATCTGCTCTCTAGGACCCTATGAAAAAAAACAAACAAACAAAAAAAAAAAAACTTGTTTGAGGATGAAAGTATAATGATCTTTGTGGAGTTTCAGTTGTTATGGCTAAGACTGGCTACTATCAAAGAAAACAAACATCTGGGTTCAGGTGTAGGCTTAGCTCTTCCAGCACTAATTAAATTCTCCTATTCTAGATGGGAATTCAATGAATAAAATCCCTGGTTTTTAGGGACTAGCAATTTTACAGCGACTGCTATCTGACTGGGCACGGAGATTCCAGTCTGCTGTACAATGAAAGGAGATTTCTGTGGTGTGTCTGGTGAAATAGCAAGCACATCGCTTTCTTACACCATGATAAACATAGCTGCACTGAGTCTAGTCTGAAATATTATAAGGAACTAATATTAAACTTGTATGCCTATTCTGGAAAAGAATTTACATTAAGGAGCCAGGATACTGCTCACATTTTCAACTCCACTTAGACCTCAAGGTAACACCTCTTTTCAACTGTTCTGAATGCTGTTAAGCATGGCATAAGCATATGAGAAG
This sequence comes from Excalfactoria chinensis, assembly GCF_039878825.1. Lineage (NCBI taxonomy): Eukaryota > Metazoa > Chordata > Aves > Galliformes > Phasianidae > Excalfactoria > Excalfactoria chinensis. The sequence continues at coordinate 79,461,825 of NC_092828.1, read as the reverse complement.
TTTGGTGGGGCTTTTTTGGATGAAATGTACAAATCACAACATGACCAGTATATTTGAAACTACTATGCTCTCAAGAGAGATATGGGATCCACATGCAAGAAAAAGGAACGAGTAACAGGGACAAGAGATATCAGAACCAGGTTTTGCTTGGCTTAGCGCCAAAGTGAGACTTAGTCAATGCCATAAATTGGCTGATGTGTTAAAACCATTGTTTTTGTACAAGCTTGATTTCTACAGCATATTGCCACTAACCACTGAAAGAAAGAACTTAAAAATAAAATAAAAAGGAAAGTGAAACCCACAATAAAGTAACCATGTATCTAGAAGGGTAAATAGCAGGGCAAATGCAGAGTGACACATGAGACTGGCGAGACACACAGGAAATGCTCAGAAAGAATGGGGGCAAAAAAAAAAAAAAAAAAAGAGAGAGAAAAACAGAGGCTTTTCTAGCTCTGTGAGCATATCTAGAGCATTTACTATGCTAATTCCAAGCTCCCCATTTTGAAGGAAATGAATGAGAGCACAGAGAAGGCAACTACAATTGGACAAAGCAACTGAGAGTGACACAAAATATTATAGCTGTACTGCAAGACACCAGCAGAACCTTCAGAGTTTCAGGATATCACAAACCTACGCTCAGCATAATTTAAAAAAGCATGGATAACCACCAGGTCTGCAGAACATTATTAGACTCCTTACATGTCTTCTGAAATCTGCAAATGGTATTCTGCAATTAAAAGGGTGTCATGGTTTTGCAATTTTGTAATTTTGCTATCAGTATTCCACATCATAACATCATGTTAAGCATAGATAATTTTGACGAATCTGCTGCTCACAAAAGACGATTGAATATCCCAGGGAACACCACGGTCAGTCATATGACATGGACTCTATATAATCTCACTTCGGTGCTGAATTCGTGCTCTTGGACCCTGCCAACCAGGGGGGAGCTGTGTGGGAGCGTTCCAGCCGTTTTGCCTAGAGTTACAGTAGGCCTCTCGGCTTCAGGACTCACTTTCTCTCTCTTATTTTACTTGATTCATTAGCCTTAATTCCAATTATATTGTATTATATTGTGTTATTCTGTATTCCGATATAGTATTTAGTAAATAAGTGTGCCTCCTAGAGATCGCTGCCGCTGTATTTATTTTCCTTTTCCCTGTTTTTCTTTTCCTTCTGGGCCAGCAGCCTGCGGGCCAACTGCCACCCTGTCATGGGTGCAGGTAGATTTTAGGTTAACCCACAACAGTAAATTTTGGTGGAGAATCGGGCAAGTTGCCGTTTTTTTTTTGTTTGTTTGTTTGTTTTTTGCTTTTTTTTTTTTTTTTTTTTTTTTTTTTTTTTTTCTGCTGTTCTTTTAGCTTCTTACAGAGCTGAAGAGTTTTTACAGAGTTTTTTCTCGTTAAGGAGCTATCTAAGTTTACGTTTCTGCACCTGGGAGCTTGACCTTGAAAGTCCGGGCGGACCGCCAATACCCCGGAATAGTTTACAAACTTTGAGGTCTTGAAATCCAGGCAGACTGCCAACAGCTCAGTATATTTTGTAAACCTTAAGCTCTATTTTATAAAGTTGAGCTCTACTTTTTTTCCCCACTGTTGAAGAAAATAGATAAATAAATAAATAAAATGTGGCCTCTACTTAAATTATTTTACAAAGGATTGCATGCTATTGGTTCTTCCTTTGTAATGATCCAAACCTATTGGGCCATAATTAAGCTCACTGCTTTTATCTATGGGGCTATAGGCATATAAAATCGATTGAAAACATTTTTAGAAATGCTTACTTGGTACCTGCATACAGCTCCAGAAGGAGCAACTAATATTACAGAAATGGTGGTTTTCGAGCATGCTCCTCATTCCTTTTTTGAATCTTTTATGCAGTTTTGGAAAGCCCAGTTGACCACACTGTCAATGGTGTCAATCGTGTCAATTTCCCTGAACCTGCTGTTGATTATTTTACTTATCGGTTTCTGGATTTATTACATTCTGAGGAAGTCTTCCCCAGAACCAGAGAATACTGAATGGCAGGGAGTGTGGAGAGGTTTTGGAGAGATTTTTAAGGGAAAGACATCTTCAGTGTCATGGAGCTTTACTCCTGAACACTTGAAGAATCATGAAAGTTTGATTGCATATTTGAGACAGGAATGTTGTGGCTCAGGCAGATCTCAGGAGGCACAAATGTTTTGGGGCCTGGCTAAAGCTTATTGGGCCTTATTCAATACCACTCCAAAGAGTCTCAGAGCTGAGAGAGAGAGTCTCAAAGCTGAGAGAGAGAGTCTCAAAGCTGAGAGATAGAATCTCAAAGCTGAGAGAGAGAGTCTCAGAGCTGAAAAGGCAGAGAGGGAAAAAGTTTTGGAAGCTGAGAGAGAGAGTCTTAATGCTGAGAAAGAGAGTCTCCTAACTGAGAAAGAGAGTCTCCTAGAAGAGAGAAAAAGCCTCCTACAACAACGAGACGCACTCCAGTATGTGGGAGAGGCTCTCGAAGATGAGAACGGCTCCCTGCAATCCAAACTCAACGCCCTCCGGTCCGAGCACGATGCCCTCCAGTCTGAGCACAACGCCCTCCAGTCCGAGCGTAATACTCTCCGATCCGAGCGGTACACTCTCCGGTCCGAGTACAACGCCCTCCAGTCTGAACACAACGCCCTCCAGTCCGAGCGTAATACTCTCCGGCCCGAGCGCGATGCTTTTCGGTCCGAGTACAACGCCCTCCAGTCCGAGCACAACGCCCTCCAGTCCGAGCGTAATACTCTCCGATCCGAGCGGGACACTCTCCGGTCCGAGTACAACGCCCTCCAGTCTGAACACAACGCCCTCCAGTCCGAGCGTAATACTCTCCGGCCCGAGCGCGACGCTTTTCAGTCCGAGCACAACGCCCTCCAGTCCAAGCGTAATGCTCTCCAATCCGAGTATGATGCCCTCCAGTTTGAGCACAACATCCTCCAGTTCGAGTGTAACACCCTCCGATCTGAGTGAGACACCCTCCAGTTCGAGCGCGACAACCTCCGGACTGAGTACGGTGCCATCCTGCTCGATCATAACTCCCTCCGGAATGACATAAGTGCCCTCCAGTCCATGTATGATACCCTCCAGTCCGAGAGGGACATCTTCAAATCTGAACTGAACGCCCTCAGAGAAGGACTCCAAGCTAAATTGGAGGGCATTAAAATCAGCCAACCTGATCAACCACAGGGGGCACCAGATTCAATGTTGGTTGCCCCTGTAAGAGGACAAGGAACGAAATGAGTTTCAACTCAGTTAGAAGAACCAGAGGAGGCAGAAGAGCAGAGGGTGATAGAAGAGCAGGAGGAGGCAGAAGAGCAGAGGAAGGAGTTAGAAAAGAGAAAAGAAAGGGAGGGTGAACTGGAGGAAATAGAGGAAATAGGAGAGGAGGAGCCAAAAACTAGATTTTCTTTGCGAGAATTTTTTGGCCCCAAAACTTCAAATGGGGGGGCCTCATCAACACAGTTGCCGCCATTAACACCAAGGACTCCTGGAAGAGCAAAAGGTGAGGAAAAAGTCACAACTCTTACTGATTGATCTTTAAAAATGAGAGAAATTTGGGATCTAAGAAAGGACTATACACGCCACCCAAAAGAATCTATAGCCACTTGGTTACTTCGATGTTGGGACAATGGGGCCAACAGTGTGTGGCTCGATGGCAATGAAGCTCGCCAACTGGGTAGCATTTCCAGGGACTCACGTGTGGATAGAGGTATTGGCACATGCCAAGATGAGTCCTACACCCTCTGGAAGAGGTTGCTGTTAGCAGTAAAAGAAAGATTTCCCCTTAAACAGGACTTGACACCTGAGGAAAGAAAATGTACTGATATAGAGACTGGTATTCGACATTTGAGAGAACGTGCTGTGGTGGAAATGCTATACAGCCCTGACTTCAACTATGATGACCCACACCAATTACATGATCCCGAAACAGTCCATGTTTCATGACTGATGTGGCGTGCATTTACAAGGACTGCACCAAGAGAGCATGCCAGTGTACTTGCAATAATATATGGCACAGGGGCAAGGGAACCCCTTGTGAATGAACTGATTGATAAAATTCATGGAATTGAGTTATTTATAAATACTGTAGAAGTTTGCATCTCAGCCGTAATTAAAAGGTTAGATAAAGTGGAAAACACAATTAAAAGGTTAGATAAAATGGAAAACACACAGAATGATATTATAGATATATTGACTACCATGCCTGATGTTGATGGATACATGGTGGTACCCGATGATGGGGACCAGGATTCCCACAATGGCCTATCAGGAAAACTAAACAAAGCAAGATCCTCCCATCCTGTACCACTGAAGATCTCAACCATAAAAAAGAGACATCTTCATGTTGGAGCAAATGACAACAGTAAGGTCATACGTTTTGCCTTGTTGTTTTTCCTGCATAGTCATGGGGAGGATATAAAGAAGTGGAGTAATTCACCCACTTCTGCACTCCAGGCACGAGTGGAAGAATTACAATGCAAATCAATCATCAAGGCGAACCCCTCCAAAAGGGGGAAGGCTCCAGTTGCCGCAAGCCACCGAGGTAACCAATAGAGGGGCCCTGCCCCCAGCCAGGGGAGGGAAAGGGACAATAGAGTATACTGGACTGTGTGGATTAGGTGGCCTGGCACATCTCAACCACAGAAATATAAGGCCCTGGTGGACACTGGTGCACAGTGCACCCTAATGCCCTCCAGTCACCAAGGGACACAATCAATACATATCCATGGAGTGACTGAGGGTTCCCAAGAATTGACTACATTGGAGGCCGAAATAAGCCTCACTGGTAAAGACTGGCAAAAACACCCTATAGTGACTGGTCCAGAGGCTCCATGTATATTGGGTATCGATTACCTCAGGATGGAATATTTTAAGGATCCCAAGGGGTATCGATGGGCCTTTGGGATAGCTGCTGTTAACACAAACGGTGTTAAGCAGCTGTCAGTTTTACCTGATCTGTCAGATGATCCTTCTGCTGTGGGGTTGCTCCAGGTAAAAGACCAAGAGGTACCAATTGCCACCAAAGTGGTGCACAGACAGCAGTACCGCACCAATAGGGACTCATTGCTTCCCATTCACAAGTTAATCCGTCAATTAGAAAATCAGGGAGTGATTAGCAAAACTCACTCGCCTTTTAACAGTCCCATATGGCCAGTGCGTAAAGCCAGTGGAGAATGGAGGCTGACGGTGGATTACCGCGGTCTGAATGAAGTCACACCACCATTGAGTACTGCTGTACCAGACATGCTAGAACTCCAGTATGAACTGGAGTCAAAAGAAGCCAAGTGGTATGCTACCACTGACATTGCTAATGCCTTCTTTTCCATCCCATTGGCTGCAGAATGTAGGCCACAGTTTGCTTTTACCTGGAGAGGTGTACAGTACACCTGGAACCGTCTACCCCAGGGGTGGAAACACAGCCCAACCATTTGCCATGGGTTGATCCAAGCTGTTTTGGAGCAGGGTAATGCTCCCGAGCACTTGCAGTATATTGATGATATTGCCGTGTGGGGCGATACAGCAGCAGAAGTTTTCAAGAAAGGAAAGCAAATAATCCAAATTCTTGTGCAAGCTGGTTTTGCTATTAAGCGCAGCAAAGTGAAGGGGCCTGCCCAAGAAATTCAATTCTTAGGTATAAAATGGCAAGATGGGCGTCGTCATATCCCAGCAGATGTGATTGACAAAATCATTGCTATGTCTCCGCCCACCAACAAGACAGAGACCCAATCTTTCTTGGGGGTAGTGGGTTTTTGGAGAATGCATGTCCCAAACTACAGCCACATTGTGAGCCCCCTCTATCAAGTGACACGGAAGAAGAATAATTTCTCATGGAGTCCTGAACAGCAGCAGATAAAGGAAGAGATAGCTCGTGCCGTGGCCCTGGGGCCAGTACGGATGGGACAGGATGTAAAGAACATCCTCTACATTGCAGCTGGATAAAAAGGTCCCACTTGGAGTTTGTGGCAGAGAGCCTCAGGAGAGACCTGAGGCCGACCCCTAGGATTTTGGAGTCGAGCCTATAAGGGATCTGAAGAGCGCTACACTCCAACTGAGAAGGAGATCTTAGCCGTCTATGAGGGGGTTTGGGCTGCTTCTGAAGTAGTTGGTACCGAAGTACAGCTCCTTCTATCACCTCGCTTGCCAGTAATAAATTGGATGTTTGAAGGACAGGTGCCCTCCACCCATCATGCTACTGATGCCACTTGGAGTAAGTGGATTTCACTAATCACACAATGAGCTCAGATGGGGAAACTCAGCCGTCCTGGAATCCTAGAGGTGATCATGGACTGGCCTGAGGGTAAAAAGTTTGTGACATCACCCGCAGAGGAAGTGTCATGTGCTAAAGAGGCCCCACCATACAACGAGCTACCAGAAAATGAAAAGAATTTTGCCCTATTCACAGACGGATCATGTCGTATTGTAGGGAAACATCGCAGATGGAAAGCTGCTGTATGGAGTCCCACACGACAAGTTGCAGAGGCCACTGAAGGTAAAGGAGAGTCAAGCCAATTTGCAGAGGTAAAGGCTGTTCAGCTTGCTTTAGATGTGGCTGAACGAGAGAGGTGGCCGATGCTTCATCTTTATACTGACTCATGGATGGTGGCAAATGCCTTATGGGGGTGGTTGCAGCAGTGGAAACAAGACAACTGGCAATGAAAGGGTAAACCTATTTGGGCTGCTGAACTGTGGAAAGACATTGCTGCCCGAATAAGGAATATTGTTGTAAAAGTGCGCCATGTAGATGCGCATGTGCCTAAAAGTAAGGCCACTGAAGAACATCAAAACAACCATCAGGTTGATCGAGCTGCCAAGATTGAGGTGGCTCAGTTAGACTTGGACTGGCAGAACAAAGGTGAATTATTCCTAGCTCGGTGGGCCCATGAGACGTCGGGTCATCAAGGAAGAGATGCAACATATAAGTGGGCCAGAGACCGAGGGGTGGACTTAACTATGGATGCTATTGCTCAGGTCATTCATGACTGTGAAACATGCGCCATAATTAAACAAGCCAAAAGGATGAAACCTTTTTTGGGGGAAGGGCGATGGCAAAAGTATAAATATGGGGAGGCATGGCAGGTTGATTATATCACCTTGCCACGATCCCGAAATGGTAAATGGTATGTACTCACCATGGTCGAGGCGACCACTGGGTGGCTTGAAACATACGCAGTACCCCATGCTACCGCCCGAAACACCATATTAGGATTGGAAAAGCAAGTCCTGTGGCAACATGGCACTCCAGAAAGAATTGAATCAGATAATGGAACTCATTTCAAAAATTCCCTTGTAAATACTTGGGCCAAAAATCATGGCATTGAGTGGATTTACCATATTCCCTATTATGCACCGGCGTCTGGTAAAATTGAACAATTCAATCGATTGTTAAAAACTATGTTGAAAGCAATGGGCGGCGGAACATATAAAAATTGGGAAAACCATTTAGCAGAAGCCACCTGGTTGGTCAACACTCGAGGATCTGGTAATCGTGGTGGTCCCAACCAATCCAGCTCCCTACGTACCGTAGAGGGAGATAAGGTTCCTGTAGTACACGTAAAGAGCATGTTGGGAAAAGTGGTTTGGGTCCTTCCAGCATCTGGAAAGGGAAAACCTCTCCAAGGTACTGTTTTTGCCCAGGGACCTGGATGTACTTGGTGGGTGATGCACAAAAATGGGGATGTTCAATGTGTACCACAAGGGAATTTGATGCTGGGGGAGTGCAGCCAATAATTTCTTGTATATATATAAGTAGAGCCTTAAAGACATATGACGAATGTCCAATTATGGTGCAGGACTTAAGATAGCTGGATTAATGTTAAGAAAACATTTTCCATATACCTAAACTAGGCATGCTATAAGTAAGTTTTTTCCATCTGGGCTCTATATCGTGCACTGGCCATGCATGTGTAGAGCACACATGGAAAGAAGTTTAATTCAAAGGGAATTTGTGGTGGTTGGGAAAGGATGAGTGCACCTTGATGTGGGGGACGCCCCGTTGGCGCTGCCTTTCCCTTTCATCGCTGTCATATTCCTTTTCCGGCAGTTTTGCCATTTCCTCAACTTAGTAAATAATAGTGTATTAAGTTATAAAGTTTTATTTTTCAGGCTAAGGATTTGCATGAAATAGATATAAGTTGTTAAGAAAATAAGGTTGCTGATTGCTCACAACTATATATGTGTGTGTGTGTGTGTGTGTAATAAGCATAATGTAATGATGTAGAATAAGGGGTGGAATGTCATGGTTTTGCAATTTTGTAATTTTGCTATCAGTATTCCACATCATAACATCATGTTAAGCATAGATAATTTTGACGAATCTGCTGCTCACAAAAGAAGACTGAATGTCCCAGGGAACACCACGGTCAGTCATATGACCAGGACTATATAATCTCACTTCAATGCTGGACTCGCCCTCTTGGACCTTGACAGCCAGGGGGAGAGCCGTGTGGGAGCATTCCAGCCGTTTCGCCTAGAGTTACAGGAGTTACAGTAGGTCTCTCGGTTTCGGGACTCACTCTCTCTTATTTTACTTGATTCGTTAGTTTTAATTCCAATTATATTGTATTATATTGTGTTATTCTGTATTCCGATATAGTATTTAGTAAATAAGTGTGCCTCCTAGAGATCGTTGCCACTGTATTTATTTCCTTTTCCCTGTTTTTTTTTCCTTCTGGGCCAGCGGCCTGCAGGCCGACTGCCCCCCTGTCATGGGTGCAGGTAGATTTTAGGGTAACCTGTGACACGTATACCTAAACTAGGCATGCTATAAGTAAGTTTTTTCCATCTGGGCTCTATATCGTGCACTGGCCATGCATGTGTAGAGCACACATGGAAAGAAGTTTAATTCAAAGGGAATTTGTGGTGGTTGGGAAAGGATGAGTGCACCTTGATGTGGGGGATGCCCCACTAGCGCTGCCTTTCCCTTTCACCGCTGTCATATTCCTTTTCCGGCAGTTTTGCCATTTCCTCAACTTAGTAAATAATAGTGTGTTAAGTTATAAAGTTTTATTTTTCAGGCTAAGGATTTGCATGAAATAGATATAAGTTGTTAAGAAAATAAGGTTGCTGATTGCTCACAACTATATATATGTGTGTGTGTGTGTGTAATAAGCATAATGTAATGATGTAGAATAAGGGGTGGAATGTCATGGTTTTGCAATTTTGTGATTTTGCTATCAGTATTCCACATCATAACATCATGTTAAGCATAGATAATTTTGACGAATCTGCTGCTCACAAAAGGCAACTGAATATCTGTCATGGTTTTGTGCTGTCAATATTCTACATCATGACATCATGTGCGGTATGAATCATTAACTGAGGGTACAAATAGTGGTAAACTGTTTTGGTGGTATAAGAAAGTGTAACAGAGGGTATGTGGAAGTGTAACAGAGGGTATGTGGAAGTATAACAGAGGGTATGTGAAAGTGTAACAGAGGGTATGCGGAAGTGTAACAGAGGGTATGCGGAAGTGTAACAGAGGGTATGCAGAAGTGTAACAGAGGGTATGCGGAAGTGTAACAGAGGATATGCGGAAGTGTGGAAGGTTCATGCTCCAGATCTGTGGAATGGCAGCATCCCGAGTACTCAGCTCTTGGAGGAAACTACATATCCCAGGGGACGACGCGGCCAGAGACGAATCACCAGAGGAGGAGGACACATATATAATCTCACTCCCAGGCTGGAACGTCCTTCGTTTCGCTCTGTCTATCGCTTTGGAGCGCTCCATCCCTGCCGTCTCCCTCTATCAGCAACATTCCAGCCTGTCGCCTAGAGATCGCAGTAGGCCCCCCGGTTCTCGGGGACTCTTTTTCTCTCTTTCTTTTTCTCTGTCTTGTTTGATTTAGTAGTTGTAGTTATATTGTATCATATTGTGTCACCTTGTATTCCAACATTACTCGTATTTAGTAAAATAAGTTCTTTCCTTAGATTGCTGCCATTGTTTTTGTTCATTTCCCTCCTTCTAGGGGCAGCAGCCTCTATCACGGGTAAATCTAGATAACCCGATTACAATATCCCAGGGAACACCACGGTCAGTCATATGACACGGACTCTATATAATCTCACTTCGGTGCTGAATTCGCGCTCTTGGACCTTGCCAGCCAGGGGGGAGCCATGTGGGAGCGTTCCAGCCATTTTGCCTAGAGTTACAGTAGGCCTCTCGGCTTCAGGACTCACTTTCTCTCTTATTTTACTTGATTCATTAGCCTTAATTCCAATTATATTGTATTATATTGTGTTATTCTGTATTCCGATATAGTATTTAGTAAATAAGTGTGCCTCCTTAGATCATTGCCGCTGTATTTATTTTCCTTTTCCCTGTTTTTCTTTTCCTTCTGGGCCAGTGGCCTGCGGGCGGACTGCCACCCTGTCATGGGTGCAGGTAGATTTTAGGTTAACCCACAACAAAGGGAAGCTCCTTTCACATCACTGGTGTGAGCAGTGGCCCGAGGGGATGGCTAGAGGAAGACTCAATTAGATGAATGCCCTGCTCTTCTCAGTGGAACTCCCTCCCTCTCCCACAAGCACCCACTCCCTCAACTACCCGTTGAGGGTTCACAGTGCTGCTGGTTTGATTTTCATTATCTACAATTTCATACCAGCAAAGTGATCTTATGACCTCTTTCATCTTTATGAATCACTTCATGCATTTCTAGGGTGAAGGACCAACTATTTATCATTGCATAGCAAGCTACAAAACTGTTCACAAAATAAAATCCAGGAGGTCGTAACCAATTAATAGTATGTGGGGGATCTACTGTAAGCAGAATGAACTGTAATTACCTTGTTCCAGTGTGAATATACCCAGTAATGTGAACAGTGTAAGCAAAGAGTCTAGCTTCTACTTGCAGGGACACCATTGAATCCAGAAACGCTTCTGATGAAACTACACATATAAGCAGAAATGTATGTCAATGTACATACACATTCATACAACGAAACACTCGTACATTTCTGTAAACTGGAAAAGTCATTGTAAATGCAGTAAATACAAAAGTAGCAGGATGTTTAATAAGACCTAAGCTTTCCTACCTCAGTAAGAGCATGTTTAGCATTTGCCCTGTTTTCTTCATGCACACTTTGTTTGACATGGGAGAACAGTCAGGACTTCTGCTAGAAGTCCTCAGAACAATGCAGCTCCCAGGCCTGCTCTCTGACTCCTGCTGTCTGACTTTAGGCTCCTTGCTCAAAAAACATGGAAACTTGGATAAATGTAATAAGATTTAAAACTCCCACAGAACAATAAAATAAATAGAGTTCTAGATCAAACTGGCTCAGCAGCATTTGTTAAGTGATTCTAGAAGCATGCAAAAATCTCCCCTAACTTTAAACACATTTTCTCATAAGGAAAGGGATAAATCCTTCCCTTAAGTGAAACCGTGGGCTTCTTTACTCACCATTTACCTGAAATATCAGGACTTGCTCTTATTAAACTATGGCATAATCTGATTGATGTTCAGCTTCTGTTTGTATGTGAGTGTGATTTATATACACGTCAATTTCTCCAATATGAAAGACATAGGCAAAGACAAATCTAGGAGGAATTGAAGGAAAATTTATTCAAATGCTCAAATCACATTGACTTGCAAAGCCAGAAGCAGTGGGGAAAAGTAAACATGACTACTATTGTTTATAAAATCTGAAAAGATAAGGTTAAAAAAGCATATAAAAAAATCAGTATTTAACTGAAACATTAGAACTTTCCAAATTGCAATACTTAAACAGAGAAGATAAATAAACTCAAAATTTTGTCATCTCTCCTGCTGACAACTGGACACAGTATGTGAAAAAACTGTTCTAGAACATCGGACTGTATACTTTGAAGTTATAGCCCCCAAACAATAATACATGTAGACAATTTAATTAGTTCAGAGTAAGAAATTGACTTTGAACATGGCTGACAGATTCATTTTTAGTCTATTAACACACCATCCTTTAGCTCAAATGAGGTCTTGATATTATCTTACCTTATAAAAAGAACCAAGAAAAGCTTAGGGAAGAAAAACTAAAGTACCTTGTCTAAGTTTGACAATCCAGCATTCTGTTAAACCACAGCTCGACAGAAGAAAAGTGCATTCTCTGATTTGTAGGAGCTATGATGTTCATTGTTACTGCTTTCACATGCAATACACTGAATTTAAAAAAACATTCTGCAGACATTTTTGCTGCACTTTGTTGCAGGTAGGAAAAATGTGCTAAAGCTCCCAGTTTCCAAAGAACTGCATGACTGGACATGCAAGAAAGAACCACCAAGTGTTTTACCAGCCGATAAGGACTGACAGTGATTTCAACCTGCCGCATTGTTTTGTGCTTGGATAACCACCCATTTGGCCTTAAGCCAGCGCCCCAATTCAGTAAACCATTCCGTTCCAATTAATAGCAGCGCTCTGTCTATTTGAACTTAATGGTTATGTTTAATTTTGGGCAGGGTTTTTGCTTATTAGGGATAAAATTTACCCTAGCTTAAAGTATTCATCGTCAAAGCAGAACAGGGACAGTGCACATCATCACAATAGGCATTTTTAATGGTAATTCCAGAGATGCAGTAATAAGATCACCAATGTAAAATAAAATGCAGATGTAACAATGAACAAACACAAGTACATATTGACAACACACAAGCTAACAAAGACAAAGTAACTAACCACTAAAATCAACCACAGTATTTTGATAACTGATTTTCCAGTAAATTCATAAGTAGACCATAAAGTAAATATAAATTAAGGTTTGGGATAGAATGACATATCAAAATGCTCTTAAGTTCGCTTCCCATTTAAGTCCCACAATCACACAAGGCAGTTTTACCTCAATTAAGAGAACAAAAAATAACAAAAACATTCCTGGTGCAAGCTGACCAACCCATATTATTTGTTCCAAAAACAAAGATAAATAAGTGTCCACAGCTACAGCGCTCTAGTAAATTTCTTGAACAATTAAGAGAATTTTACAGTAAAACAAATCTATTACTTGTGCTGATTACTTAAATATCCTCAGATTACTTCACTGAGGATGTACAGTTGTATGCCACTCCAGAAAGTAATCTGGAAAATATGAGTGGCAATCTCAAACTTTCTCAGTTCATGCTGGTGACCTGTCAGAACAATAAGGATGAATGAGGAGCTGTTTATCACAAGAAATCTCATATTTTCATCCCTGAAGAGAAGCTCTGAAGAGAAGTGGATAACCTTTGCATTTTAAATTTCTAAACTTGATAAGCAGAAAAAAAAGAAAAGAACTGACAGCAAAGGCAAATCAAGGCCTGTAGACTACAAAGAACAAGAACAGCTTTAGAAGTGCTCTGGGATTGAAGCTGGGAGTTTGGGTCATTTTAAAATATGAGGACAGATATTGGTGACACATTTTATTTATTTAGCTTTTGAGATGAATACTCATGTGACATATTTATTTGATAGTCTTCCTCAGGAATCTGAATCAAGTTGTTCTTTGCCACATGATGAAAGCATTGAATTTTACCACTGGCCCAATATTTCTACAGTGCTTCTAATCCTTGGAATTCTGTGGGGTTTTTATTTAAGTCAATTGAAAGTTTTTAAGCTAAGTCCGCATGCAGACATGTAACCAACACACATGACACAAGCAGTGTATCAAAAAGCACAAAGGACTATACAAAAGCACTATAAAATCTGAAAGCAAGTCCGACTTAATTCATGATAGTCTACTTGGCAAAACAGCGCACAAGGTTAAACAACAGAAAGGAGATTTTTTTCAAACATGATTACATCGAACACTGTAAAAGAAAAAATATTGTGCTGAGGTTAATTGGGAGAAAAGGAAATTATTCTAAAAACTTCATTTCAACAGAAAAAATAAGCTATATTTATTTAAACTAACGTAAATGTTCCTGGCCAGATGAAAGCAATTAATTAAGAATACATTGTTTGATGAGGTTATTTATTTGAGAAGCAGATACTCAGCATTCATTAATAACAGAAAAAAAGAAAGGAAAAAGTAAAAGTTGGGCCATCCATGGAGTCGCAGTGACAGCTTTAACCTGCTTTGACTGAAATCCTTCCTTTGCATCTCCCTCTGTGACAAGTGAAACAACCTTCTTACAAACTCTCTTAAAACCTTCTAACAAACTGAACCTTTGACAACTTCTCTGCTGGACCCTGACCTGATGCAGGTCAAGAAAATTATAGTAATTCTTCTCTCTGGATGATTTTCTGTTCTCCAGATGATAGCTGTTCAGAATGAATAGAATGAACAGCTATCTTTTCGAAGTCCATTACCTACCAAGAATTACCATGCCCTGGATTTCAAAATGCCCCAACAAAATCTTAATCTTTTTATTTAAATCAGCAGTACTACTAGTATTTCTATGTCCTTCAATACAGGCCAGCAACACAGGTATGCTCTCATCCTGTTACAGCAGATTTGGCCCATTTCTTACCAATTAACCTTTAATTGGTTGGGGTCTTCAGAACAAGTAACTCCATACACTGTATTAAGCCCTTAGGTAAAACTTGCTGAAGTTCACTTTGCCCATGAGAAAGGCAAGGGAAGATCTAAGAACAGAACTTGTCTGTAACAAGCAGAGGAAAAAAAAATATCTGTGTGCGTGTGTTTTTGTTCTTTGTTTGTTTAAAGAAAAGGGAAGAAAAACTGAAATGTAAAACTCACTCTGCTAAATGCAGTTTAAGCTCTCTCACCATCTGGGTTTTATGGGAAAAAGCAATAGCTTTAAAGCATAGGATCACAACAGAGCTCAAACCAATAGTAAGGTTATTCCATGAATTTAACTCAGTTACAAGCTGGCAAAGTATACAAAGTTCTGATATTTTCTCCTTAACTCCTTCAGCTTCCAGTTCATATTCAGGCTGCATCGAGGATTGCGGTTTTCTTGCCGCGTAATATAAATCTCACCCTGCCAGTCCAGAAAAGAAAATGTGCAGATTCAGGTACTTGATTAAGAAATGGAAAAAAAACAAGCTGAAGAAATAGCTCTAGCCTGAGAACGTTTGCCCAGTATTCAATACTCATTTAACAACTGAGTTAATAATACAAACCTAGCATCTACTTCCATAATTAAGTATAGAGAAACTAAATATGTAAGCAAAACTGGTTAGGAAATAAATCTCCATTAAAATTAAATGTTGAGGAAAAGTCTATGAAACACAGAAATGTAAATAAAATCACCTTCACTAAGACTAATAGTAAAAACTCAGCAAACATCAGAAAAAGACATCTATTGTATTCATAGAGCACAAATTTAGCTCTAACATAAAAGGAGCCAAGTCAATAGACTAAATAAAGCAAGCAAACAAAAAACACTCTTTACTGGGAATTCCTACAGGTACCCATTTGTCACACAACCTTTGACTTTCTGCTTCAAAATGCCCATGTCTAATTTTACCAGTGGTGGTTTGTCACACCATAACTCAAACAGCTGAGCACATCTAATGCATCTATAACCACAGCTGTAGAATCCATCAACAACACAAAACAAAATACTTTAAGCCTCAATCTTACAACATCTCTTAAGCATTGCAGAGGCAGCAGTTCTAAGAAATTAATGCAACATACAATACTTGTTTGTACATTAGGCTTCTACAAGGAGCTCTTGAAAAATAGCTGTGAAGGTACTGTATCACCACAGTGCTTATAAACAGAAAACCTCTTCTGAAGTATCTCTCATGGCTCCAGGGAAGTGGCTCACTACTGAATTTATATGGGCTCCCAAAACTGATTTTTAGAAAAGCAAACTAATCCCAAAAGCTTACTGCCTACCATAATGAACGACTACAACTTTTACTAGAATCAAGCACAGCTGAACTGACTGATAAGCTTCTGGGTCACAAATTGTTTGACTTGCAGCAGTTCCTCCTAAAAGAAGGATGACTCAAGTCTCAAGGACTTCAGCCATGCTTGAGGAAATGTTCATGTTATAGAGCAATACCATTCAAAAAAACCTCTCACCAGAGTTGTAAGCTACAGGCAAGACCAGTAGCACTTACAACCCAAGAAAGTTAAAGCGAAACACTCAACAGAATATTTTTTGTTACAGTTGTTTTGCTACTCATGATATGAATTATTCAAAACAGCAGGGAAAATATGCTCAGCCTCCCTACTCTTACCACGTAGCACACAAAGGTGACCTCTGGCAGAAAGGAAATCACTGGTCAGATAGGAAAGATTCAGAATATACCCCTGGGAGCGCAGTTCTAACTCCCATGGAAGACCAGGCTTTGCTATTACAGCATGTATATCAAATTCTATCCATATATTAGGATGATTTCTTGTCTGTGTGTAGGAACATACATACAGTTCTCTCTTTTTTTTTTTAGACAGGATTTAAAACTTCACTACTGGTATAAAACTCCACGGATACTATGTTACATACAAACAGGATTTAGCTGCAAATGTGTGTGCAAAAATCTGACCTGTCAGAAATGACTGATCTTACTGTGCACCCCACAAACAGCCTGCAAGAATAGGCTTTCAAAAGCGTAGAACAACAGAGAAAAAGCTGAACAGATGATGCTTTTACACAGCAATCCATACTGTAAGTTCTTTGCTGCTGTGACACACAGTGTGTTAATTTCTGGTATCATGCCTAAGAGAGTTCTCAGACATTCCTTTCAAAATTCAAAGATTAGTTTCATACACAATTTCAATTATTCATTTTAAATTGAATAAATAGACAAGCAATCATAAAACTGCTTTAAATATTTAGAATTGCATTTTATGTGCACCTTTCTTTACTGTCTTCTCTTAAAGCAAGTACTGCAGTCTACTGAAACAGACTTCATTAACAAGAGTCTCAAACTGCGTCACATAAAAGAACTGCGTAGAAACAGAGCAGAAAGCAAGTTCTCTGCTGCACGCTTTAAGATACCCGTCCAGTTCATTCCTATCTGCAGCAGCAGAATGCAGTCAGAGATTCAGGGATATTCACAGGCAGACCATGTGAATAACTCCCAGGGAAGCACTACAACTTCCTTCATACTTACTGGAAGCTAGCACATCATCTGATGTACTTCTGTGGTAGGATAACTACCCACCTCATCTGGATGGTGTCAAGCAGATGATACAGTGAAACAGAAACCAACTTAAAAAATAAAATAGGAATTCTGCACGGGACCAGAAATGGTAATGACACTTCATCAGAGACAGACAACACTATCAGCAAATGCATTACACAAATGCCACACTTGTTCCCCTAACCTTTCCCCTGCGACCTGCTTCATTGCTTTCCATTAATTTTGGATTTTGTTCTCCTATTTGGATATACCAAGAATGCCAGAGATCTGGGACAATGAAAAGGTAGAAGAAAATCAGGTATCTTTTATTAGATAATGATACTATCATGTTCTAGAAAAACTGAAGTGTGTCTTCAGTCATAACTAAATATCAATATATACCATAGCTTAAAACGTTGACAAAGTTCAGGCTTTGAAATAGTGCAGAAGTAATAAGATCTCATTAGCAGATGATCACGCATTCACAAGTATCAACCAAAGTCTGACTCCAGCAAATGAACAGTTTGTGAGTGTACAAAATCCCAACATGTGTTTGGGGAAACAATACAGCAAAGTTCCTTTAAACATATTAGATGTAAACACATCATGATTTCTGAAACTAACATCGGAAAATAGAATTGTTTTATTTTGAGTTATCTCACAAGCACATGCACTCCATTGGCTGCTAGAACTAATGATAATATTGTGCTAGGCAGGCAGCAGAGCTATTCAAGCCCCTGAATCTGATATTTGAGAAAAAAAAAACAAAAACCAAAAACAAAAACAAATATCCTTCAGTAGGAGTAACAAGGTGTTTCAAGCTGATTACTCTCCCAAACACACTCATATACACGCACAGAAACACACACTGTCTTACTTTTTTTCTTTTTCTATTTTTCAAACCAGATGCCATATTTAACAGACTGAAACAAGATGACACCATTTCCCTGTTACAAACAGCCCAGCTTAGGCTAATCACAGATCTTGCAACCATGAAACAACTTCTCTTGTCTGTTTCTTCCAGCAGCTCACTGGCAGGTCCAGCAAGATGGATTGCTTGTATTGCAACCTACACACACATGTGCATGGACAAATTAAAGTGACATTTAGGTAGACACAAGCATTCTTAGCCACAGCATACCCTGGTACTATTCCCGTTACAGTAAAAATAAATAACTAGATTCCTCTTGCAATATCAACTGTCTAGATGGAGAATGTTTCCCACATAAATTGATTACTCAAAGCCTTTATTCAACAGCACTACTCACTTGATTAATTCTTCATCAATATAAGCTTCAGTTTTATAAGACTCATTTTAATCGGTTAGAACAAGAGCTGAAGCAATACATAGTCGCTTTGAAAACAGGAGAAAGTCTTTGCAGATTGTTTGTTACTCTTTTGTAGGTAATCCTACAGGAGGAGATGGAACAGCTCTTTCTAAACATGTAATCTCACTGATTCTATTGATATAGCGGACAGTTCAGTACATAACAGTAGGAAATAATTACCACACATCCAACAGACTCCCATGACCTTTAACGCTTTAACACTGTAGCTGTCAGTTCAAAGAGTTCAGCTACTTAAAAGAGTTAATTAACACTCCAATAAAGTAAACCCATCTTCATGCATCCCAGCTGTACCATACCATGTTTGCATCTTGTAATAAATAAAGACAGTCACTAACTAGATGCTACCCAAAATGCCTTGAGCAGTAAGCATAGTCACTTCAGAGTGTGCCTAAGCACTCCAAGGTGTTAGCAACAAGCTATTTCCACATCCCCGTCCATTTGATCTCTATGGATCAACAGCCAATGTGTTGGGCTGACAACAGTTAGTCAATGCCAACTTTGATATGCTTCTACTATTTCAATTTTCCAGTTGATTTTCTACAGCTGCCTGCCCAGAGAAGCTTAGTAGGGGCAGACAGGCCACAAGACAACAAAAAATTGCCACTTATTTTTGTGAAAACTAGGTAAATTCACTGAAAATTAGAGATTGATACAGGGGCCAAAATTTAATCTGTAATTACATACAACAGAGAGGCTCATAAATACTATTTCTGTTTGGAAATATTATATGAGAAAGACAGAAAACTATTACTTCTCTTGACTCCAGTGAGGCTTCAGGTAGAACAGCATTTATTCACTATACTTTGAAGCCACAGGGGAAAAAGTTAAGAATGCAGAGATCATTTACAAAAGGCTAAGATTGAGCATTAGATATGGTAGAATATTTGTCCTTAGGTAATAGCATTGTGTCAGGAGTGTTTAAGTTTTTCACCAAAGACTGATGACCTATTTGATCTTCTGCCTTTTACGACGAACTCTATCAATTCAACATTATCTACAGTAGTCTTGACAGTACTGTTTATTCTTACTGAACTTCAGAAGACTCTGAAGGATCACTCCCATCAAGTTAAATAACATATTCAAAATATGCATCAAGCATTGCAGAACAGTACTTTATTTCTCTTTTTGCAAAGCCACATAATAATAAAGGCTTATGAAGATTAGTGAAGGTTTTTGTTTTTGTTTTTTTTTTGGAAGTGATGCAGAGTAAATCACATTCTGAAATGAGAACAGGCATGATTAATACTGAGATTTGATTCCTTTTTAGGAAAGGTGTCCTGGCTTTGCAGAGCAAAGACAGCAACACTGCACACAGTGTCTCCTGAAGTGCCTCTGTTGTGAAGCACAGGTCATGATGCTTGGCAGTTCTTTTCAGCTCCTTCAGTGTGATCCTTTAGTCAGAAAGTAGGTTCCCAGATTAGCTTCTATATGTGAGCAATTCCCTCCCTGCTGTATGGGAAGGTTAAACTGTAGCTTTAGGATACCACAATAGAGATATTTAAGCATTCACAAAATGTTATGCACTGCTTAAGTTATTAATGGGATCTAGTCCTGCAAAACTGTTATATCCTCACAAACATTGTTCATTTTAATAAATACATATACAAGGCAATTGAAGTACTGAATTATTTGTAATAGGAAGAATGTCTTGCTCTCCCACAGCCCCCCAAAAGAATATTAATATATCTTGTACCAACACAGGAGAGCCTTTAAACTACAGGAAACATTAGCATCGCTCTCCTGAGATAGACAGCCTCATCACAACCAATTTGTCATAATGATAGTCTAATTAAATGCATTATTCTTCAGCAAAGAAGTGAATGCTTGACATACTTGAGTTAGACATACAAGTCTTCCCCTCTTCTTCAAACTATACCTTTTCTTGTAATGGCAGGCCCTCAGGGAAGGCTGTGGGCCTTCATTTACAATGAAATAAGTGAATTTAAGGGTAATTTTTTTAAACCATTTTCTGTAATGGTTGGATGAATAAACCCTATGTGTTCACAGGGATCATGCTTCAGGGTAAACACTGAAGTTAGTTTTGACCAGTTCTTTTAATCAAAAGAAATTCTGTTATTCTAGATCAAGCAAGATGAAAGAGACAGTGCCTCAAGGTAAATTTATAATAAAGCCATGAGATGTCAAGTTGATCTGAAAGGTAGAAGCAGCTATCTGGCTATTGTCTTCAGTAAACACAAGGTGTAATGTACAATTTTTCCTCAAAGTCACAAAAAGGACAGTACATATCTCTAGTAGCATTTGAATCATAAATCAGGCAGCAATTCCAAGAATTTTTCACTATTTTTTAATAACCTACAAGAACACAGTTACAGGCCTGCAGAATTTTCAGGGTTGGTCTGCAGACTGACAGAAAATCAAGATGCTGTTATAAAGAAAACGTGCTTATGTACTAAGTCTTCTTGTGATAAAACCTGGACAATATTGTCTTCTCTGGCATTTCACTGTTTGAAACAGAGTACAAATGGCTTGAGCTGGCAGAAAAAGTACTGGAAGCATTCATCAGATAAGACTTCATCTCTCAGCATCAAACAGCAAACACCAGACTTCTGCAGGTTCAACTCCAGAACTCAGGACATCCCAGAGCATAATTCCTTATTCAGGCTTGGTAGAGCCTGAATTTCATTCAAAACTTGTCCCAGTCAAGCTACAAATATTTATTTATTGTATATTTAACTTTAATAATGGAGCAAGTGTGGATACGTATTAGTTTAGTAAAAAAACAGAAAACAGTAAATAAACTCTTAATAGGAGCTCATCCCTAGAAGGTGCTACATTGCTTTTTCCTCAAACTCAGAATGAAATCGAACGTGTAGTTAAACTGAAATCCCCACTGCACAAATCACACACTTAACTGTAAGCACACACGTGCTTTATTGCACTGGGTCCAGACTGCTCAGCATTTTTCTGAAACTAGCCCTGTTGTCCTATTACTACAAAACAACTGAAGACCTTCAACATCAGAAGCTTAATCAATTTAATCAATTTGAAAGAAAATACAAAATTCAAATTCAAGGCTAAATAATGAGAGGGGGAACTAAAAAAGAAAAAAAAAAAAAAAAAAAAAAAAAAAGCCATTTTGAAATTGCTTCTAATCTGTATATGCAAGCCTAAATCTGCTCAAGCCTTATACTCATTTTCTAGCTCACAAAAAATCATGTTTTAGCCTCTGTGCTAAAATGAGTCTCCCACCAGTCAACACATCTTTTCTTAACAGAATAGTCTGTAAATAATATCCAAGGCAATGAGTTCTTCTTTAGCTTACTATATTTGTACCATCTGTCTGCTAAGTCTCTGCACTATCAGCATTTAACTCATTATTTGTCAGTTCCAGGGAGAAATAAAGGGCCTTTCTTACTCAGTTTAAAACCAGTTCCCATTCTCTAGCAATTTTAAGACTCAGACTTTTCACTCCCAATGTGCATATGGCCTTTCAGTACAGATAAAACATAAAAAACGGAACAGGCAACTCAGTGTCTCCTGTTGGCACATCTTCCCTGTATGTACCTTAAAAAGCACATCACAGATTCTGCAGATTAAGTCTTCACACAGAGGTATATGATTATTTAAAAAAAAAAAAAAAAAAAAAGCATTAAAACCAGATGCACTGCAGCATTTATTAGAAGGGCAAAAATCTCAAAAAACCTCAAGTGTGAGAAGCTTTTAAAATGCTATCTTACCAGTTAAAGCATTAATTCAGTATGAATTCCTGGTTAAAACTCAGGGCTGGAATATATAATCATGACCAAATTAAAAGTGGGGGTGGGGGAACAGTAGGCATCTTCATAAACGAATCACCAGAATTTATAAAACATCTAAAATCTATTTGATGGGATTACACACTTTTCATTATATGACATCGCTCTCTGATTTATAAATGTAGGATTTCGAGTGGCTTTACAAGTCAGACAGATGTTCACTCTGAGCTTCATTTTCAGCAAAAACAGAAATCATGAACGTTTTTCTGTTACTTCATCAGTGAGACTTGCACATTTGTACAAACTCGGATGGAAGCAGTGAGTTATATGTGACAATCTGAAGGAGACTAGAGTCACAGCACTGTCTATAGGGAAGCCTAGAGAAAGTCAAACAAAAAACAAACAAACTTTATATGAAGGAGGAAACATGAAAATTAGCACAGTTTTATAAATTTCAAGATATGTCATTCACTAATTCTCTCGGCTTTCAAGTAATTATTCTACTTATTGGACAACTTGCTTAGATGAAAAAAGGCAAATGGCACAATATTTTCCTGTCCCTTAATTATGAATTTACAATCGTTAGACAGGTGCACAGATGTTATACCTCACTTTGTGATGGATTTCAGAACTATGAGAAATGGATCTGTTTCTTTAAGATTGCTTCAGAAATCAAACAAATTAAGGGACTTGCCTAGTAACTTCTTAGCAATTTGCAAGTCCATTGTACACACGCAATCCGATATCCTGAGTAAATTCCCACACCTTCCCTGCCATTAGAGGTGCAAGGACAGATTATATAAAGCAAAACCCTGTGGATTAAAGCACAAGAAAATTTTATCTTGGTAGAACGTTATGGAAAATTGTGCTGAAGCACACTATTATTGTAGACTTACTGTGAGTCCCAAAATACCTCAAAAGGTGCGTGTTTTGAGCCCTGCAGCCGTTGAAACGATACTGGCTGTCTGCAATAATTATAAGACACTGGCTAACAGTGCTACCTGAATGCACTCCAGACCACACAGAGGGACATCTAGGTGTTTAGTTAAGTCCTATCTCTACAACAAAAATTAGCTCTCTTTAGCATGAACAGAGTTATTTCATCAGTTTAAAATATTCGTGTCTGCAACAGACATGCTGCATTAAGAAAGGATCAAGTCAAAGATACCCCATTTTGCTAGGTTACAGCAGAATTAATTAATGTGTTTAATCAAAGAGATGCTATTTGGCAATAGCATACAGCTTCTCATCTACAGGGATGGTATCAACCATACTGGCAGCTCTTAAATAAATGCCAAACAATTGCAATAGGTGTATGCTTCTGTCACACCTCATGGTTTGTAAGATTTCTTTTGAGAGTCAAACTCTGCACAGCAACTCTTATTTTCTTACGTGCACTATTAATCATCTTTTAGCATCAGAGAGAAAGCAGAAATAACTGTACTGACAGCAACTGTAAAATCAAAAGCACACTGAAGAACACAGGAATAAAACAAAAAACATGCACAATATTTATTTACTTAGTTATAACAAAATCAGAGCCATACCATCTTAGAGGAAAAATATTACTTTCTTAAAAATGAACTTACACTTCCTTTTCTCTCTTTAACTAAGAGTTTAAAAATGGCTAAGGTATATGGGGGGATTAAGTATAAAACAGAATCTAAAAGTATTTCCAAAGTAGAATGCCTTTCCCATAGCACAAAGCATTTCAGTGCAAATACACTATTTGCCAAATAAGCAGTCATGTTCATTGAGAAATAATTCCTATAATTATCTTGCTAATTTCCCATGATGTTTACTGTAGTTACAATGAAAGTGTAGCTACTGATATTCTAATTAGAATGATTTTCAGAGGCCACAGTTTCTCTGATCTTTGTTTTTTCTTGAATTCACTGAGATTTTCATAGCACACACTCCTTAAAAATCACAGTTTCAGAGCCATAAAGAACACTCACACTGATAAAACAGTTAATAATAAATTATAGATTAGCCTAAACTGTCAATTTAGAATTACAACCCGGTTTATCCACAGAACATCTTCTAAGTATTCACAAACACTTCATAGCCATTTTTGTTTGACAGAATGTCTAACTCTTTCAGATTTCTCCTACGCTGAAAGAAGCAAATATCCCTCTTGCCTTCCACTCACTCTCACCAGCTTGTCTACTTGGAAATTCCAAGTTCACAGATGCCAGGGCCCATACATGAAATACTCTCATAAATTCTCCTTCCTCTTTACAGAAATAATACTGGAAAAGACAAATGTAACAGCAGGTATCCTATCTCTGAGTGCCCTCCACAGCAGGGAAGAAATGAGGATTCTTTTCAGAAAACAACTCACATGATCATTCTAGATACAACTCCAAACAATGCCTTTAGACTGAAAATATGTATAAGTAAATTTAGAGCCCTGTTTTCTCTGAAAACCTCTGTACAAAACAGCATAGATGCAGCCAGTAATAACTAACACTTCTCAAATGCCTCTTCTGTTAGGCTACTTCCTGCAAAAGAGATGAATTGGAAATTAGGAAAAATTACATCTGCTCTTTTGTCCATTAGAGCAATTAGGTAACATTATTTTTTAGAAAAAAAAATATAGCATTGTTTACAGGAAGGTAAAATACAAGCAGCAGAAACAAAAAGTAGCATATTTGATTGCTTAAAGCAGTCTTGCCTGAGACAGAATATAACCCCTTTATCTGACATACATTGCTAAATTATGTTCCATTTAAGATAAGACAAATCCTCCTGATTTCAGAAAATGAGAAAAGTTTGAGAGTTTGAGAATAGTTGAGAGTAACTTGAGAGTTCAGAGTGGCAATTTCGTGCCTTATCAACATGTAATTTTGATCTAAAATAATGTGAAAGAATCACTTCTCTCACTTTTCCTTTCTAGCACAAGTAGCTGTTTAATAAGCTAAATATTGTAGCTGAGTATCTTCCACTTTTGGGGGAATAAAGTTTCTCCTGACACATATTACATAATTTACACAAGAATGGTAATGACAACATATATCACTAAGTATACATATACTAGCAGGAAGAAAAAGATACATTATTTTCAGTAGCCAGAAGGAATGCATGATTGCACAGCTTAAACAGGGTAATCCCTGCTCTAGAAATTGTCAAGCCAAGAATACAACTGCAGCCACTTCAAAAGCAGTGATCTCCAAGGAACCATTTCAGTGACTTGCTGAAGAACTCCTAAGATGCAGTGATGCCTCAGGTAATTTCTTTCTCCAAGCACAGTTGTGCTTAATACCACAATTAGCACACAAGTTCTGCTGGTGCACGGCTTCTGCCAAAGACACATGCACTGAGTAGAAAGGAGAGGGGGGCTGGGCTATCATTGCTTCTAGTTTCATGTGACGCAGTTGCACTAAGCTGGCTCTGAAGTTGGCTGTTTTATGGAAATCATTTGCCAGGGTTTCCATTTTCATAAGCATAAACTGTATCAGACCTGGCATGCAGCTGCCAATGCTATTTCCAATCAAAACTCTACCAAATTCTTCATCTGCTAATGGGAGACATATTCATTTTAGCTAATTATCTGCTGCTTCCCAGCCACGCTCCTCTCTGAAACTAATTATAAAACTTCTCTGCTTTGTAAGAACGAAAAATTACTTCAGAACTTTAGTGATTCATAATAGAGGTACAGTACTTAAAGGAGGATATACAGAAATACCATGTAACAACAACACTCTCAAATACTGAAGAACTTCACAGTATATAAGAAGCCCAAGGGATTCAGCATAAATTCTTCCGAAATTGTTCAGATAGGTTTGATGCCAGCTTATTCTGTACTATTGCATATTTAATTCTTTCCTATTTCTTTTTTTTTTTTTTTTTTTCCTCTCAACGATTGCAAAAGTGTAGAGAAACCCATCTTTTTCTAATACTGTTTATAAAAGTCACCAGTAACTAATAAGATGAACTTACAGTCAAGGTATTAGCCTTTTGAGTCATTTCAAGTTTGAATAAATTTAAGCTTCAAGAGGCATTACAACAAATCCCACCAAATATAAATGCTTAGGCCAACTAATTCTGTGTACTGTAAGACAGATAGAATAATTTGCTAACAAAAGTTATATCAGTTATTTAAACAATTTATATCTAATGGCCACACAACAGACTAGAACCTTAAAATATGGAACAATAGATTATCTTTAGTGTATCAGAAAAAAAGCTCAGTTTTGAGTATTTTGAAATGCCTTCAGGAATACTAAAGGAAGTATCATTGTTCTTTAGCCAACAATAATGGAGATAAATTTGGCTAAGTCATATGCTGCAAAAGCTGTCGTAAAATATTTCAGAATCATATTTTGATGAATGGAAATACTTAAAAAAATATAGCTGGAAAAACAAAATTTAAGACCATCAAAATGAGAGGAAAAATAATAAAGTATCTTCACAAACAAGCTGCTACCCAAATGTAACTCATAGATAAAAGCAGCTGAACTTAGTAGTAGGAAAAAATAATTATTAAAGAAAAAAAGAAATAAAAAGGTGTGTTTTTCTACTTTGTGTTAACTAAGTTATCTACTATGTCATAAAGTCACAATAGATTTAATATTTCTACTTCATGTTGAAACAAATGACATGGGATCAGCCTACAGGTAGGAAGAATTGACAATTTAGCTTCCCAGCATAACTTGGTCTTTGATTCTCTAAGAACATTAAGTGAGATAAAAATCATGAGTCAATTATCTCACCGTAAAAGTTTTAAGACTTTGGAGAGACATTCACACTGCAGGAGTAGAGGAATAAAAACTTACTCATGAGATGAGATGGTTCAGTTGCATCGTTTTTTTCAACACTAAGCAAATAAATCTTTTGTTCAAGTATTTCATCAAGCCTCTGAACTAACAAAGACAGAATCGTCTCTACTTAGAGTAACAGATACTGATAGAGACTATTTTCTCCCAGCATTAGTTGTTAATATTAGTTAATTTTCTCCATCTTTCATTTCATTCTGTTATTAATTATGTCTTTCATAAGGAACCTTTCTGGTAGAACAAGTACTTAAAAAGCATCCCAACAATTTGGTATCCTTTTTGTTATCAATTTCAGCACATCAGGACTATATTTTAGAGATGATTATTTGAAGTGGTGCCACCAAAGATAATTCCTTATCTATAAAAGTTTTGTCCTGCCAAACTACTGAATATTTTTTCAACACAATTCCATGCTGTATTTAATACTCTTAAAAGCAAATGCCTAGAATGTGCAGAAATCACATTATTCTAAATAATTATTTTAATAAATGCTGCAAGTCTTATGCCTAGAAATCTATTCAGGAATGGCGTGGCTTAGACATTTAGGAAACTGGTATCAAGCATTTGACTGCCATTCTAATCACTTACTATAGGTTTCTCCATTCCCAATAAACAATAAGCCTCAGAAACAAAATATTCGTTTGAAGCGATGAAATTCTGTGTTTAATTTACTAAATGCATCACCAGTACTGATCAGGCATGACATATTCTGTTCAGCTACATCCCTTCTCAGAATGCAAGCTACCACGCTGACATTAACACTGTAAGTTGACCAGCTGAACTTTTAGGGAAGAAACAAAGAGCAAACAGATCTCTTGCCTTCCTCCCTCCTCAGGAACCACAAGTGAGCACTGATTTAGGGACAGTCTTTTGAAGGTGTCACATTTTTGTTTAAATCAAAAGCCTGGAGGTAGTATCAATGCTCATTACAGAGTGTAAGTGCCAGATGTATACCTGGGTTGAACTCACAAACAGAAAATAAAGGGGACATATAAAGTAGATAAGCAGAAATCTTGATAATGAAAGTTAGTGGACTTAGTGAAAGAAGTTACAAACAACAGTAGAACAAAGTGAACAAAGAAAATTTATGCTTCCTTTCTTATCAGAAATCAATTATGTGAGATACCTCCTATATTTGAAATGCAAGCTGAAATAATCTTTATTAAGTTATGAAGAGTCACATGAATCATAGTTAGACTTAATAAAAAACACAAAACCAGCAGGAATTATTTCAGAGCATTACAATGGCCTGAACATACACATGTGGACTCGTTTATATCCACACATTTGTACAGTAACATTTACATACACACAACAGAGCAAACTCCCATTTGAACATGTCCCTAAAGACAAACCTCAGGTAATTATTTAATAGATAACGTTACATAATAAATACTCCTTATCATTAGAACAACTCCGAATTAATACTGGAAACTTAAATATATAACCATTTCACAGCACTGGAGATCATTATTCTTCTACTGACTAACTTAAGAAGACTTCTTATTCACTGCTGAAATTCCAAAACTTATCAGTTTAATCTGTTTGTTGTTAAATTAAAATCATTCCATACTGAATGAATCTATTATCTCCAACAAACATTACAGAACAATGTTACAAAATATATTCCTTGCAGGAAAACTGTATCTTTTAGTGAGCCTCCTTACAAATTCCAAAATGACTGTGTGGAAAGCAAAATTCTTGCCATTTTTGGGGTATAGGTTTATTTTGCCTAAATGTTCTGATCATTACAATTAACATTTTGCTAGGCTTTGAATTTTTTACATACACTACATTTTTTCCTATATCTTACTTTACCTGGTAGCAATGCATCTGCTGCTAAAAAGAATATTACACATGTGAATCATTGCAGCCAGTATTTCCCTAGTTACAGAACAGAAGAAGTGCATCAAAGTCTTCATAATTTTAATCTGAGAAAAGTCTGAGCAGATAATGGTTCAATAATAATTGAAACTATATGGTCTGTCACCATCAGTAAATCAGCGAACACTCAATCTGTGCTGAAAGATTAGTATTTCTCCTATAGTTGAAGCTTCTGAAAGTATCTTAAATTAAAAAATAAACAACAACAACAACAACAACAAAAAACTCAACAATTTTCAGCAATAATTATGAGAAAACATTTAAATTATACTTCCTGAGCAGAAGAAGTGAAACAGAGCTCTGTAAAAATCAATTAAAAAATGCTTGCTCACTCACCATTCAGAAACAATGACTTATTCCCAAAAAGCACTGCCATGAGGGCGTGAAATACAGTTTTGAAAGGAATAATTGTGAAATAGTACACCATTTAAGAATAATGACACAAAAAGAGATCAACAGACATAAACTCATTACAACTTAAAATGGCACTAAAAGACACTAGGATATCTGACAGAAGCCTTCCTGACAGTATGACCATCTTTCATTGGAATACTTTTCCAAATAATTCTTCAGATAGAAAGGAGACTGACAGTTCTCTCTTATGCTTTGCTCAGCCATTTTTTCACTAAATGTCTTCATAGAATAAGTACAGCCAGGTCAAAATTAATAATGCCTTTTCTTTTAAAGTAAGTAAAACCAATTTATTTTTTTTTTAAATTATTTCCCGTAATAGGAGAATGCTACAACTTGTGAGATTTCTTTTTTACTATAAATAACTAAATGTGCCTATATCCGTACACCTCAATGTGCTCAGTGTACTTATTACAACTGTCTGAAAATAATAATAATAACCCTATTAAAGAAAGAGATGATTTATGTATTTTTTCACCAATAAAGAGGATTCGTAGCAGAGCCTGCAGTTTAGGCGAGGTCTTTTAAATTCCAGTCAAAAACTAACTGCTCTTGTCAAAAGTAGGAAAAAATATGTATATGCATTTTTATTTTTTTTTTGCCAAGACCATTTCCCATTGTACTTACAATACTCCTAAATATGAAAAAGATTCTTTTTTTAAAACGTTCTAATTACCTGGGAGACATGTTCTGGCAAAACAAACAAATTAACATGAATTCATCTCCTTAAAAAGGGAAGAAGGAAGACACAGTTAGTAGAAACTTTGATGAAAGCTCTACATAAAGTTCTACATAAACTAGGTGAGAATTTCAAATAAATGTGGTACAAGGAATTTAAGAGTAAGAACCATAGGAAAGGACAGTTGAATTTAATTTGTATGGCTTTGATGAGAAATTTATCAGCAGGCTGGTAATAATTCTATTCCACTCTAAGGATATTTGTTTGCAAATTGTCAGAAAAAAAAAGGTAGATGAATATGTATTTGTCAGACTACTTTTTATTGATATCTCTCTCTGAAAAATATCCTTACCTGCAAAGACCGCTGACTTAAGCAGTTTGAGGGAAAAAAAATAAAAGAAAATTAATCTACGTGATTCAAAACCATCTCAGATTGTATGTTTGCACCCAGAACTTACGTGGCACATAGTCCAAATTTACAGAGAGTCACCTCTAATAAAACACTACAAATAACTCAAAATGAAAGCACAAAATCATTTCTTGAAGTCAAAGAAAAGCTGAAGGTCATTGTATTTGAAATGGGTAGACACCGCATAAAATTCCATATTAAAGAAACATTAAAACTCTATATACAGGACTGTTTTGTGTGTCTGAAAGACAGGGAGAGCAAAGCTTGGTAGACAAACAGAGCAAGTGAAAGAGAAACAGAAAGCTGCATTTCAAAACATCTCAGGGAAATTTTTTAAAAAATTGCTCTGGAAAAAAGTAGCAAATAACTACGGCCTATTCCTTATATGTTAAGGCATAAGGCATTAGTAGTAATTTAAATGAATCTTCTTTTGGGTCACTGTTGATTTGCAAAGGACAAGCATGTTCCAGAAGAAATTAGGAGTACATTCTATGGATGAGTTATCGTTGTTCAGATAAAAACAATGGAAGTAAACTAATCTAAGCTGCATGCCATGAAGTTTGCAATAAATTATTTCAAAAACAGATTCTGTTTATGTCTTCGTAAAATGTATGTTATACATCTGTTTTTCTTTTCAGTCTAGGTTGACAAAAGTACTTTTCTCGAACTTCAGTAATTTTCTTTTTAAAACAATCACAATATTTTCCTTCAGTTGGAAATTCCATTCCCAATTGTTGTAACGAAACCTAACAAGCTTCTCTCTATAGTTCATTTTCTTCTTTAGAATTAACAACTTTCTTGTAAGAAGGTTCTCTTCCAATCTAGTTACTGCTCACTTCACTGCTGATTAGTCACCCAACTTCTGTACTTTGAGGGTTATTAAGACCAGTGTTCATATCAAATGTGATTGTATATCTACATGTACACTGCTGACATTTAGAGATGCGTTCAGATATAAACTTGTTTGGCAGTAAGGAGAATACTTTAGATTCCTGTTTAAAAAGCATGATTTTAATAGTTGAAGACCTCAGGTTACCAGTTTTGTTAGACTGTACTGCAACTACAACATCAAAGTGGTCTATGAATTCTTCCAATTTCTTCCAGCTCTCTTACAGTTTGTATTCATGGTATACCCGAATATACTTTCTTCTTATAATACTGGAGTACTGTAATTTAAGCAATTTACCTCAAACTTTACACATGCCAACAGGCAAACCTGCATGTATCCAGTATCTGATGTGGGTGATTTGATTACATTACCCCTCAGCACAGATTAAGGAGCAATTTTTGGTCAAGCATAAGTGGGCACCAAATGGTAAAGTACTGTACTGCTGCAGCATCAGTCTGAGTACCACAGGCGTTTTAACAAGAACCTATGATGGAACTACCTACAGAGCCCAGTTCAAACACTTGATTCTTGGAAAAACTGCCACACTGATACTTACACACAAATGCTGCTCGTGATGTTCAGAGCCTGCAATCCACTAAAGTGTCACAGGGTTACCCCTAGATGTAAATCCGTGGCAGGGGGGCACAGGCCCCAGGAAAAGAAAAAAGGAGAGACAAAGGAGCGAAGGGAAAGGGACAAAAAAAGGAAGGGGTTTTTGGCGACCCGGCCAGCGCCGGCCATGCGCTCCGGGAGGGGGTGAATGGCGGAGAACCAGCAGATCGTTCTGACAAAGGGAAAACACAATGGAAACGATCTGAGGAGGAACAGGAATTGACCAAATGGAACCAAATCAAACAAAACGAGAGAGAGAATACCCAAAGTAGGAGTCGAACCATGACAGTGAGAAGGCAGCACGTGCTCTCCTCTGTGCTGAGCTGAAACAGCCTGAGACAGAGAGGCGGCTGGGGTCCGGTCCGGAGTCCCACCCCGCTTCCTCTCTGTGCCGAGTCCTCCGGGGATGCCGCCCCACCCCTCCGGGAACCCAAAATGCCCAAAAATGCCGGTAACACGGAACCAGAACTTGGGCTCTTTAACTGCCACTGTTCTATATGATGTTCTGATGTGAAATACGACAACAGAAATCATAAAACCACAACATTCCACCCCTTATTCCACATCATGCTTAACCTATACCTGTATAGGAACAAACAATAATTAAAATGTGCTATATATGCACATACTTATATACATATACATACACATGGAATCACTGACTGCATTCCCTGAGCATCAGATTCCCTTGTGATACTGTCCTGGGTTAACCTAAAATCTACCTGCACCCATGACAGGGGAATAGACGGCCTGCAGGGCCACTATCCCAAAAGGAAAAGGGAAAAGGAAAATAAATACAGTGGCAATGATCTAAGGAGGCACACTTATTTACTAAATACTATATCGGAATACAGAATAACACAATATAATACAATATAATTGGAATTAAGGCTAACGAATCAAGTAAAACAGGAGAGAGTGAGTCCCGAAACCGAGAGGCCTACTGTAACTCTAGGTGAAACGGCTGGAATGCTTCCGCACACTCCCCCATGGCTGGCAGGATTCAAGAGAGTGAGTCCAGCACTGAAGTGAGATTATATAGAGTCCTTGTCATATGACTGACCGTGATGTTCTCTGGGACATTCAGTCTTCTTCTGTGAGCAGCACATTTGTCAAAATTATCCATGCTTTATCATGATGTTATGATGTGGAATACTGATAGCAAAATTACAAAATTGCAAAACCATGACAGATACACACTGGACATCCCCATTTTTGTCCATCACCCACCAAATGCACCCAGGTCCCTGTGCAAAAAGTTCCACATAGAGGTTTGCCCTTTCCATACACTGGGAGAACCCAAACTGTTTTTCCCCAACATGATCTTCACATGTACTACAGGGACTTTATCTCCCTCTACAACATGTACGGAGCTGTATTGTGTAGGACCATCTCAATTAACAGATCCTCTGGTCTTGACCAGCCAGGTGGCTTCTGCCAAATGCTTCTCCCTGTGATTAAATGTTCCGCCACCCATTGCTTTTAACATAGTTTTTAACAATCCATTGTAGCATTCAATCTTACCAGAGGCTGGTGCGTGGTAGGGAATATGATAAATCCACTCAATGCCATGTTCTCTGGCCCAGGTATCCACAAGTGAATTCTCTGTTCTTTCTCGGGTGCCATGTCACCGCAGGATTTGCTTCTCCAGACCTAATATGGTGTTTCAGGCAGTAGCATGGGGTACTGCATATGTTTCAAGCCACCCAGTGGTCGCCTCCATCATGGTGAGCACATATGGTAAGCACATAATGCTTACCATCACGAGATCGTGGCAAGGTGATATAATCAACCTGCCATGCCTCTCCATATTTTTACTTTTGCCATCGCCTTTCCCCATGACTCGGAGGTTTCCCCTTTTGGTTTGGATCTCAGTTTGGAAACACTCTCTCTCCACAATAGTATTATATGTAGCTCGGTAAGCACAAGCCAAGTCCCAGATAAGATGTTACACCTCAGATCTTTCTGAGCTGCACCATCCCTTACTCAGATACTCATTTAGTTTCTCAGGGTCCCACAGGTGTTCAAGAGCAAAATCCCATGACACTGGGGGTCCCCACACTTCTAACCTCTCTCCTAAACCTCTCCATATTCTCTGCCACTCAGCATTCTCTGGTTTTGGGGAAGGCTTCCTCCACATAATGTAAATTACTATTACCTGGAATGCATTCAGAGAGACTGACCGTGTGGTACCTAAACTGGCACCCTGAACATGCATAAGGAACTGGGAAGAGCACCACGAAACTAGTCCAAGCACCATACTGTCAGTTAAATTAACCAGGATGTACAGAAACCAGGCAGGTATCTCTATCAGTGCCCTTAAATGATTATAGGTATGTGCAACTCCAACACAGAACATGAGGAGCTTAAAAAGAAACCAGCATGTTCCAAGGAACATAATGGTCCTTAGTCCACTCTACAATGCTCTTAAAATGAAGTAGAGATCCACAGTTGCCCACATTCTCCACCTGAGGAGGAACAGTTAAATTTAGTAAATTATCAAATCAAACAAAAAGAGAGAGAGAAGAGTACCCAAAGTAGGAGTCAAACCACGAGGGCAGCACATGCTTGACTCCACAGCAAGCTGAGACAGCCAGAGGCAGAGAGCATCTGGGGTCTGGCCCGGAGTCCCATTCCGCTTCCTTTACGTGCCCCTCCCCTCCAGGAACCCAAAATGGCAGCAACAGAACCAGAACATTAACTCTTTAACTGTCACTGTTCTGCATGATGTTCTGATGTGGAATACCAACAACAGAAATCACAAAACCACAACACAAAGGAAGGACGGGAACACTGTCAGTAGCATTACAATAGGAAAAAACTTCTGCAAAAAGTGAATTGAGCACATTTTGATTTTTGTTTGTTAAAGAAATACAGTCTTCATTTAGTTTAATATTTAGAAAACTGCACTCTAAATTGGTGGATAAAAATCTTCAGAAGCCAAGAGTTTGACTTCAACTTCACAAAATGGATCTAACGATTAGTTGTTTAAAATGACATTTTAGAATTATTTTTTCAAATGACAGTACTTAGAATAATTTAGCCAAAATTTGGAAGACTTCCTATGAAATGTTCTATAGAACGAGCTACCTGAGATCTCAGCTAAAGAAATGACAAAAACATGATTCTTCAACGGGCCCTTCCGAGCTTCCTAACCAATCAACGCTCACTAGCATTTATCAGCTTTTCCTATGAAATTGTAGATAACAAAATTGTCAGTTGTACAGATAAAACTCAGTCTGTTAATAAGCCTAATTATTCCCTCCATGCAAATGCAAAGGATATTATCACATAGGCTCTAAACTGTTATTAACACATTCCCAATAACTGTTTTTATTTTCTGACTCACCTGTCAGAGCTCATCTATAAATCAGACAAAATGAATCAGCAGCTTCCCCTTGCTAAGTGTCTTGTACTTTGAACTATATACATAACTAAGTCCATTGAAGTTAACCTCCTATAATTCCATATTGTACAGAGGAAGAATATAATAAGCATTTGATTCTTCACCATTCAGTTTACTTGCGCTCCCAAATGAAATACATTGACTGCAGGACACGTTTACTTAAAAAAAATAATAATAAATAAAAAAAAAATACAATGTATTTATACTGCAGACATGTCACTATTGACTTAATCAGACAAAAATTCAAATAGTTACATAAATGCATAATATAACTCAAGAAACTAAGTTTTGCAATCAATTCACAGCACTGACATGTCAAAAGAAAAAAAAAAGTGTAATTACTATTACTTAGATTCTTTACATACCGAGTATGAAACATATCTAAACAATTTGTGTTTGCTGAACTGAAATGCTTCAGCTACTCTGAAAACAAACTGTAGAAACAGTAATTTAACCTTTCACCTCAAGTCAGAACGAGTGAAATACAGGAATTGGTGCTATTATCCTCTGTCATAATATACCCTAGTATATTTTGAGCAATAAATATTTGGCAGTATGAACTACATGACATAATACTTGATACTGAAAAATAGAGGTGCTAGGCCAAAATAAAACAAATGGAACTTGTGGATAGATGCTAGATAGATAAATCAGAGATTGTATCCTAGAGGAAAAGGATATTATAGTGAAATATAACTGCTGTTTCATCATTTAGACAGGAAAATATTCTGTCTGTTAGAATAGAAATTTAAGTCCTGATACTCTGGTCCAACAAGGAACATTAACGTTGCAAGCACTAACTACAGAAGCTTTTATACAAGTATACTTACACTCTTTACTACAGTGAGCCAATCCAATCAATCCAGCAGTTTCTTCCAAGTAAAAAATTCAAATTCACAAAACTTTTTCATGCCACTTACTGATCTGAGACTGAATTCACTGCTACTCACAATGTTTGCACAGATATTTACATTCGGTATACAAAGAGTGTGAAAACTTCTGGCATATCCATCTGTTAAGGAGCCGTCAGAGTTGTCACATAGTAGAGTGTACAGAGTATACTTTATAGTAATCCATAGGTAAGAGCATCCTTACGTCACTGCCTTTCCAAGCACACTAGTGCTTACCACTACCACTGAAGGCACAGAACCCTTTACTTACAGCTGCACCTGCACTCATTCCTGAGGCATCTTGAAGCCTGCAATAACCTTTCCCAGTTGAAGTCTAAGAGCAACGAGCTTATTATCAGTTTTTCAACTTCTTGTGCCTAGATGACAGTTTAAATTTACACATACTGTAAATGAACATTAACTTCAGAGAGCTCCAGAATGAACTACCATACCAGCTCATCTCACAGAAGAGGGGATTGAGTGCACCCTCAGTAAGTTCGCAGAGGACACTAAGATGGGAGGGAGTGTTGATCTGCCTGAGGGAAGAAGGGCACTACAGAGGGACCTAGATAGACTTGATCAATGGGCCAAGGTTAGCGGAATGAGTTTCAACAGGGCCAAGTGTCGGGTCCTGCATTTTGGTCACAACAACCCCAGGCAACCCTACAGGCTTGGGGAAGTGTGGCTGGAAAGCTCCCAGACGGAAAGGGACCTTGGTGTGCTGATGGACAGTCGGCTGAATATGAGCCAGCAGTATGCCCAGGTGGCCAAGAGGGCCAATGGCATCCTGACTTGTATCAAGAACGGTGTGGTGAGCAGGACTAAGGAAGTCATCCTGCCCCTGTACTCGGCATTGGTGAGGCCTCACCTCGAGTACTGTGTCCAGTTTTGGGCACCTCAGCACAAGAAAGACATGGAGGTACTGGAGCAGGTCCAGAGAAGGGCAACGAGGCTTGTTAAGGGCTTGGAGAATCAGCCCTATGAGGAGAGACTAAGGAAGCTGGGGCTGTTTGGTCTGAGGAAGAGGAGGCTGAGGGGAGACCTTATCACTCTCTTCTAGTACCTGAAAGGTTCTTACAGTGAGAGTGGGGCAGGTCTCTTCTCACTAGTGACAAGTGACAGGACGAAGGGAAATGGCCTCCAGTTGCGCCAGGGCAAGTTTAGGTTGGATATTAGAAAGAACTTCTTTACAGAAAGGGTGCTTAGGTACTGGAATGGGCTCCCCAGGGAGGTGGTTGAATCGCCATCCCTGTATGTGGTTAAGAGCCGTTTGGATGTGGTACTCAGAGATATGATTTAGCAGGTTTTGTTTTGTTTTGTTTTGTTTTTGTTTTTTTTTTTAGAGTTAGGGTACTGGTTAGGCTGCGGTTGGACTTGATGATCTTCAAGGTCCTTTCCAACCTGGGTAATTCTATGATTCTATAATTCTAACCATCAAGGAGGCTTTGTGCATTCAGAAATCAGTATCCCATTGCTGATTATCTCACTTCTGGAATGTCTGTACATGAACAGAAGAATGAAAGATATTTATCAAACACAAGACACTTATGAACTGAATGAGAAAAGGACTGAAAGGATAACCAAAGATGAAGACACCAACTTCCCTAGTTTGATATTCGCTAACTTCTGTCAAAGACGTACAGAAACATTTACTGTCTTTTAAGATCTGGCAATGTATTTTTCTTTTTTCATACGAAAGTTTAAATTTGCATTCTGAGATTGTGATAGCGTGTATTTATGTCACAATTCCACTTATCTATGAGATACTTATCTTGCTGTTTCTCAGAAAAAAGTTTCAGCATCATCAGCTTGCAAAGGAGCAGCCACAAAAGCTGGGATTATGCCATCTGGCATATTCCCTACAATTCCTTTGTCACAGCAATTCTAGAGATTTGAACATTATATAAAACAGCTGAGATGATGTTTGACAAGTAAAGTTGGATTCGAAACTATAAGAGATGCCAAACAATCAAGTACCTAGGGGCTAGTCTTGGAAAGATTTCTTTTTGATATTTTCTCAACCTCTTCTAGGGAAACTACCTTTGATAATTTGGATGACTGGCTCAGAACCTTATGAAATCAAAGCCAGGTTCCACAACATCAAACTTTAATTTAGACAGAAATGCCTCCCTTGGAGTTGAAATGCTCTTGGTTACATGGTTAGCCTTAATCTTGAATGTTCCCTTCATTCAACATATTATTTCATCTTGACATTTTGCTGAGAGATAAAAATAAAATCTGACAATTATAATTATGTACAAGTGATGATAAAAGTAGACTCTAACAGTCTATTTTATATTAAAAACATTCCACCCATTTTGACCAATTTGCTTTCTGCAACTTGAAAGGTGAAGGAGAGGATAGATTAAAAATTAACATAGTAAAGCAAAGTATCCAAACTAGACTTTTAAGGAAAAAAATAAATGATAGCATGCTTCTAAAACATGTTTTCATTGTTTGTATATAATGTTCTGCTTCATCAGGGGAGAATTTTTGCTAACTTTGGCATTGAAACAGCCTAAACATGTTTATATAGAAGACCACAATATCTGTATTGCATTGGAGAGAAAGAAAAATGTGACAACAAGCAGGCCTGACAAGAGAAGACGTTTGAGAACTAATTTATGCTGGAAGATGAATATTGAGGCTTAAATGGGTGCATCTGCAATCAGAAAGATGCTGCTTCAAAAACTTTTCTGCCTTTGCTAAAGAATATTTTAACATTTTTCTGTTGTTATTTTGCTTTTCTATTTTGTTTTGTTTTAATTCTTAACAGTTGACTTTCAGTTTTACCATGGGAGGTTGAAGAGGATCACTAAAGCCTTGCTGTTCATGATAATAAGATAGTAATGCAATTTACTTGAGTAGTGATCAATGCTAAGCAGTCAGACAAGTTCATGTATTATGTATTTCTAAAGAATCTGTGCTTTTTAGTGGAAAGTCACAAGGTTAAACAACTGGTAGACACTGATTCCCTTGAGCCCAATTTCTGATACAGTGCTTCCTACCCACATAATGAAGAAACAATAGGAAAATAAAGCACTGTTTGGAACACATAATGAAATGCTCTCATAAACTTCAACCTTCAAAAGTCATTATATTTTACAGTTTGATGCAGCAGACAATTACTAGGCTTCCATTTGGCTGGCTACATCAAGCCATGTACACTATTTTTTGCCATGTCTCAGTAATTATTGATAGAACAATCATCATGGGTTGCTCTCTTAATGCCAGTGCATTAGCAATTGAAACTGTTCGTTACATACTTCCTGTCAGGTATACTGCAGTGCTATAAAATCTGCCTCTACTTTATCATGGTTAACAATTACTTTAGGAAATATCCAAAATATAAAACATTCAATTTTTTTTCTTCTTCCTGGCAAAGACTGTTTTCTGCAGTTTAATTCTTTTGCTACAAATGATCCTCTACTACTAATAGCAAACAATGCCTTGTAGTTTACGGCAATTCACAAGAAAGGATTATTTGATCCTTAACTAAAACAAGAGCCTTTTGTACTTGTAATTAAAATAAAAATATTTCTGCTTTTTCTATATAGCATTTTGCTGGATAACTCAAAAATGATAACAAATAGTAATTATTAATACTGAAATTCAATTGATAAAAACAGATTCATTTATTAGTGTTTTCATATGACATGGAGGAAATGATGATTATGGGAATGAATCGCTCCTCCCGAAGTTAAAGAACAGCTACAAAATGTTGATCATCATACTTCAAAACTTATTGTATTGGATCCTGTAATGTACAAGAACAGAATCTGAAACAAGTTGACCATCATTTATGGGATCGCCATGCTCAGAAACATTTTAAAATGCCAAGTGTCCCAAGTGATCTAATGAAACATCAAAGTTTGCCCAGCTTTGAGCGGAGTTTGGACTACAAGATATCTAAAGATTCTTCATAGCCTAGATCTTTCTGTAACTCTTTGATGATAACTGGAAAAAGTTGTTTATTAAACTCTTCACAAACAATCCTACTCACATGAAGAAAACCAATGAAAAACAGTTTTAGAGCAGCTCTATATGAAATCAGCCTCTCAAAAAAATCTCAAAATTATGAATACTAACAACAGCTTCTAGAACAGAAAGATGGAATATGTATGATACTGTGAAACACTTATCAAGATCTTCAGAGGCACTAACGCCACTATTTATATGTCAACACTTCTTGCAAAGGTTACTTAACATCTCCTTAGATTAGTATGTTGTTCAGAATCAAATTAAAATTTATGATTGGAAATTTGAATAATTTATAGTTATCACATTAGGGTACTTCAAAGTTTCAATTCAGTGAAAAGAATATGTACATCAAGATAAAATACATAATATATAGATTTCAAATTAATTGCATCTATAAAGAAAGACAAGGAGAAGAGCTACATGAAGAGGAAAGAAATGTGTATTTTTTGCTGAACATAGACAAGTTTTTCACAGGATAAGGAGAAAACACTGCAAGAACGGGCCACAAATGAAGAACAATCAAATTGTCAAAAAATACTTAATCCTTCTATTTTGAAGGTTATAAAAAATGAAAAAGTGATAAGAGGTCTACACAATATATATGTGGCTTTTTCCTAGAATTCTTTGCGGAACTACTTTTTTTGAACAATAGCTGAAAATCAAAATATGGAGCTGCAGTAACATTTGAATAACAAACCTCTATAGGAGCAAAAAGAAAAAAATTCAAGTTAAATACAGTTTTGGCCCCCTTTTCATATACTTTTTTATTGTATATGTTGGCAGACAATCATTTAAAATCTTTGTCCCAAAGATGACAGAAGTATAGACTGACAAAGCATAGACTGATGCCTCCTCCTTCTGAGGATATGCAGAATGGTATTTTTTTTACATTCATTTTATTTTTTAAAAGCCAAAATAGTAAATTCCTCCTATCAGTTCTGACATCTACTGTCTTAACAGCTGTAAAGGCAGAAGAAAATTGATTCTACTTGACATTTTTAAATGTTTTTCCCACTTTGCTTTCTTTTGCTACATTTTGCTTTTTTAATGTTACTTTATCTAACTTTCAAACACATTAAAACTAAAAATGAAACATGAACGATACTGAAAATACTAAGAACTAGCAATTTTCTCTCTGCATCATGTTTGATACTTTTAATAACCAAAAATTGATGCCTTTTTCATTTTGAAGCTGAGCTATAAAAGATTTGATAGTTCAGTTGCTTTGTTTGTTATACAGGCTTCAAATGCCAATACAAACAAATTTACATCCCAATTAGCTGGCATTTATTGGTTTGTTTCCTGGGGCAGTACACTACCCACAGGGCAGACACCAGTTAAGCTAACTGAAAGCAGCAATATGCATTTTTAAGTAATTAACTTGAAGGAAAAAATAATAATAACACATAGCAATGTTACAATCTTAGTCTTCGACTGATTTCACTTGTGTGCCAAATAGAATCTGGTCCTGATTTTTAAGTTTTAATTTTCCTAACAAAGAGTTCAATAGGGAGAACAAAAAATAAAATAAAATACATAAAGCAGCACTGTACTCTGCAGGAAAGAAAAGATTTACAATTTAGAGTAAGCATTTTGACTGGAGTAGAATATAGGATAACGTTTCTTCATGGATGAAAATTTTGATTATTGATCAATTTGATTATTAGTCAAAAGGAGAAGAAGCAAATATGACTGCATGTTAAATTGTCAAAGAGCATGTGGAAACTAGAGCTCAGGTAGTCAGAAAGCACTGCATCTCTTAACATTTAAAGTAGGACAAAGCAGGGGCAGTTGCACTTAAATCTCAGGTAATTATCTAAAGACTTTCTTCTTTTCCCCTTCCTTTCTCTTCCCTTGAGCTAAAACAATAAAAACTTTTAAATGTGTACGTAAATAAATAATTTAACTGAATCCCTTTGATCACCAGAAACTGTTAGTTAACATTAGAATGTTTCAACTGAGAGAGATTCAGAGAGATTAATTTGTCTTCAGCTGTGCACAACAGCTACTCGAAATCCTCTAAAGACCAGGCTGTGTTGTAATGAAGCATATTTACAGCTTTCTCTATATTTCATTTAGCAAGTAAATACTCTGGCATTTTCAAACTAAAGGAATCTTATTTGTTTTCATGGAACACATCTTTCCAAGCAGAGAACATTACTCTACATCGTTGTAAAACAGTGCGCTATGTTCACAAACCAGAAGCCACTTGGAAAACTGTCTTGGGTCCTATGATTTTTGTATTGCATTTTATTATGCAATGATGTTAATTTTTTCTGCCAAACCACGCACGAAGATTGTGAAGAACATCATGCTATCTTTCTGGCTGCAACTATTATTACCCTTTTGCTTTCTAGAGATACACCTAAGTTAAAATTTCTCACTAAAATACACTTCTGCCCTGCCTCAAAATTTCATTACTAAATGGCTATGAAATTTCTAAGGGGATACACATCATTATTTTTTAAATACTTCAAAATTTTATGTATCATCTTATTATTTTACTGAGATGCAAATGTTGTTTTCCTTAACCAGGCAAGCTCTCTTTACCCCAGTGGCGCAGTGGTAGAATTGCTGCTTGCAACACCGGAGGCCCGGAATTCGAATTCCCCCTCTTGAGCAAGGGGTAGAAGTGCCGCTTCGCTACACAGAAGGCTCAAATCCCCGGAGTTGGACTCGATGATCTCTAATGTCCCTTCCAACTCGCACGATACTGTGATACTGTGATACTGTGATACCTGATGGACCAGTAAGAGGTTACATAGTAACCTTCTCCTATACTCATCTGGTGAACAAAGACCCACAGATAGAATCTGCAAGAAACTGATAGTAAAATCTGTGTGTATCCACTAAACTTCAATTTTTAATCAATCCGCACACATAATTCTTTATAAAGAATTATATTACTCCAACAAAGATTAAGTATATTTTATGCAATGTGGCTTTACTGAAACTAGAGATGGAAATTATAATTCACTTTCAAGACTCAGTAGTTTTGGAATATGACTCCCTTCAAGGAGAACTGTAATATCATCAAAAACCTTCAGTTAAAATGCACACTTTCATGTCTTTAAAGTCAACAGATACCATCAACTCAGAGATGCAACTCCCTGCATCTCTTCCAAAATCTAAATCTCCAACCTCCTATGACACAACATAAGATGGTATTGGTGGTTTTAGGCTATGTACAGTCACATTATCCCAGTCTTTCAAGTGAATTTCTAGTACGTCTTTTTAAAAGTAGACATTTATGTGATATTTGGATTTTTAGAAGTGCAAAATTACGCATTCTATAAATGTTGATCAGAAGCAGGTTTTTTAATCTTCTTGTCAAGGTCACTTCTAGTCACGAATTAATGCATGAGTGATGAA
Source organism: Excalfactoria chinensis (assembly GCF_039878825.1). Classification (NCBI taxonomy): domain Eukaryota; kingdom Metazoa; phylum Chordata; class Aves; order Galliformes; family Phasianidae; genus Excalfactoria; species Excalfactoria chinensis. Next base: position 79,418,465 of record NC_092828.1, on the reverse strand, counting down.
GTTTCTTAGCATGATTCCTATGGAGCAATGTACAGGCTTAAGAATCATTCCTTGCTTTGTGAAAATGCTTAGCAGTCTTGTGGACTGAACTAAAGGCAGCATGGCACTGCTTTCATTCAAGTATTTTATAAACTCCCGACTTTCTATTTTAGCCTAGCAAGTTTTTATTCCCCCAGGATGTAATTACTAGTAAGTGGGAGAAGCTCATGAATTGAAGATACAACAATTGTGATTTTTATAATTAAGGATAAAATTTTAAACATGGTTCTGATTCAAAGGAAAAAGTAAATGAAGACCAGACTAAAAAGATTTCAGATTTAAGATTTTCATAAGTCTTTACACCAATGCTCAGTAAATATATTCTGAAGATGTATTATGTATTAGTTTTCAAATAAGGAACTTTATTTATAATTATCTCATTAAAAAGGGATTTTTACTCATACAATATCCAACCAGTAGCAGGTTGTTTAAGATCTGTTGTTGCCAGTATCACAAAAATAGGTTTAAAAAAAAAAAAATAACTGTCCACATTGACTTTTTTGAGGCATTAAAAGCTAAGCAGAAAATAAACAAAAACTTGACAATGTGTTGTTGTGTTAAATAGCACTTCAATTGGATTAAGGTGAGAAAACAACATTTACATTTTTGGCCACACTGTATACTCAAGATATCAGATAGCTTTATGCTTCCAAAAGTGAGAAATACAGTTAGAAACGTTTTGTTTCTTTCTTTCTTTTTTTTTTTTTTTTTTTTTTTTTTTTTTTTTTTTTTTTTTTCCTTCTTCGTATACTGAGCTCTGCTACTTTGAACTAGAAACAGCACTGCAGTGGATATCTTCTATTTCTTTAATCTGCATTCTGGGAAACCACATACAGTGAAAAAATATAAGTTATAGAACATAATTTTTATTGTGAAAGAATTTCAATTCCAGTTACATAAAGGAAACAATATCTGAATACGAGAGGCATGTAAGTTCCAAAGGGCACTCAGAAAGGAAAATCCAAACCTTGAGCATTTGTCTTTGACTGGGTATGACATCCTTGTTTAACAGCACAGTTCTGAGCCTGTGCTGGTGTGTTTTGCCGTGGGGCTGGACTAGAGCCTGGAACCTCAAAGAAGGTGGTAGAGAAACTCCTGTCTTGAAAAAGCAAAAGCTGAAGAGTTTCAGCAGATGGTAGTTGAAGTGATTCTGCTCCTACAAAAATGTAAGTGGCTCATAAACTTTATCAAGATTAATTTAGGTTGGAAAAATATGAAGAGGAAATTGGATGAATTCCCTTTCTCAAAAGACCCAACTTTGATCCCTGAAATCTTACAGTAAGTTTAAATTAACTACAAGTAATCACTGTTCACCAATGCAGTCTTTTTTTTACCCTCCGAACCTCACTTAAGGCTTTGATCTCATTCTTACCAAGCTAATTTTATTCTGCTTAAATATTACAGATTGATTTGATAAAGTCTGTGCTTCACAATTTTACAAGTTTGCCTTCCATAGTAATGCTCAATAAAGCTGCTCACTTAAAGCTACATATACAAAGTGGAATCTATAGGTCATTTTATCTGTGAAGTCACTCTTCCTATAAAAAATGAAGGTTTACTGATTAATTTATTACATCTGTAACTATCCAAAGACAAAAAATTATGTCAGAAAAAGGAAAAATTGCTAAGGCTAACATTAAACATCTCCATTAGGAAAATCTTATACACTGCAATTTTTATTTATTTACTTCTGCTATTCTATGTTTTCAAAAAGTAAAAATTAACTTTCCAGAAAGAGGACACTAAAATGAAATAAATATTTGTCCATTTCTTTCAGCATCCTACTGCTCTCCAAGCCAAACACAAAATTTAACACAAAAACTGAGTGGGGTTTTTTGGTTACCTGACAACTGCTTTTCAGAGCCAAGAGCATGCTGCTGTGGTGTAGGGAGAGAATACAGCATAAGATAAAGGGAGAAAGTAATCTATTTCATTGTTCATTTTGTCATCCTTACCATGCCAATGTGAAGTCAAGCTTAGCAACTGTAAAGTAGAGGCATAATAAAAATATAATATAATACAGTTACTCTCATGGAGTTACAGCTTTATGATGGAGGCTTTCACAGAATGTAGACTGAAAATATGAAAAGCACATAAAATAAAATGCTACATATAAAAAAAGTTTACTTCATTCCCAAACAGTTCATTGGCCTTTCACCACCCCATTTATGTTTTTTTCATTTCAGAGCTACTATAGATAATACTAGTAATACATCTGATAAGCTTGACTCAAGCAGTCATCAAGCAGTGGAAGCAACAGTAACTGTCTCTCTGAAGAAGGGATTCTGGGACAAAACAGACTCCTAACTTCTGAGACAAAGGGAGAAAACAATTGCACATTACTGAATTCAATGACAAAATATCAGTTGGCTTCAGGAAGCATGACAGCCTCCTGAAGTGAAAAGGGCAAGACTGCAAGTTTGATAACAGAATCTGCATTTTGTGTTCTTCATTATTCACTGTCTTGAAACTGCAACCGAGAAAGAGAGATTTTCTCCTGAGGAACTGAAATTTCTCATGGTATCACTTAGGAATGATGAAGTATGATGAAGGGAATGGTAGTTCACACAAGCTAAAAAACCCAATCCAATCACTCTGCAATAAAGCAGTTCTTCCAGAATGAAGACAAATATTTGAATGCAATGCAGACACATCACAACATCACAGATGGGGAAAAAATAAATAAATAAGCAGAGAAGAAAAGGAAAAAAAAAAAAAAAAAAAAAAAAAAAGAGAGAGAGATACATTTAGACAGCAGCATCTGTGCTTTACTGGCAGGTTAAGCAATAAAACTGTGATGTTATGTAAAATAAAAATCCAATGTAAAGAAGTGTATCTGAACAGTGTGTTGCATCTTGCTACTTTCTGGAGGCATGCAATAAGATTTATCATAAGTTATTAGTGGTATTTTATTTTCAGCAAGTCTCAACCTTATAAATTACCCAAGCATGCAGAAATAGCCTAATAAACTGCCACTCCTCTATAGAGGAAGAAAGAAGTTAGAATATATTTTAAGACTATCTTGATTATTTCACAAACTGCTATGATTACTATGATTAAAGTACACAAAAATTCTACCATACTGAATGTAGTACAGGAGTTTGTGTTACAGAGACTTTATTAATAGAATGTTTAGCAAACAACTTCTAACTTCTCACTTTGAATACAATCAGATAATTTTCTAGCAAATATATACACGAGAAGTAGAGCATTCCTAGCACCTCTTCAAAAAGTAATCTAAAGCTGGAATACTTCTTGAAAGCAGTATCTGAAGGCATTCGTGGGCATATCTAACACGTGTTTCATTTTCTCTGTTTCATTTCTCAAGTGTGGCAGCAGGTATTGAACGTACAAAAATAAGTGATTCTTGAGCACTGAGAAGTGTTTTCTGTCTGTGTATAATGCTTTCAAGTTGATGAGCTTATGTCTTAGAGACCCCATGTAAGCAAGGAAGAAGGCACTCCATAAGCTTTTTGGCCTGAGTTTTTCAATAGAATGAGTTGTAGTAGAGATTTCAATATTACTGCCATCAAGAAACACTATAAAGATTTTATTTCCTTCTGCTAACATGTAAACAAAAGGAAAATAACTATTTTATTTGCACACATTGCTGTATCGGATCCTTTCAATTTGTCTTTGGACTTAGTTTTTTCTTTAATTGTTCTGGTCCAGATTGTAACATAAATTTCCAGGTGAGACTGTAAGTTCATTTGGAAATACTTCCCAATTATGGATTTTGTCATGCTAAAAGAAAAAAGAAAAAGAAAAAAATAAGAAAAAAACAAGAAAAAGAAAAAGAAAAAAAAAAAGAAAAAAAAAAAAGAAAAAACAAGAAAAAAAAAGAAAGAAAGAAAAAAGAGGGAGGAAAAAAATGAAAAATAAGAAAAAAAAAACACTTTACATTTTTACATTCCATAAACTGCATTGCACTACTTTCCTAGGTACAGTGATGTTCTGGCTCTTTGTGATTCTAGTGTGTTTAACTTCATTCCAATGAAGCCAGATCATGGTGTTATACTTAAGATACCCTTAAGTATGTGCAAAAATCATTAAAGTAAGATCTTCCAGCATTCACAGTAAATTTGGATTAAATTATAGTTCTTCATTGATGTAGAACTTCAGATTCAGATGTGGTCTTTCTGATATTCCTCCACCAACTCTTGACAGATTTCAACATAAATTTGGTTTAAAGTAATAGAAGTTACTTTTCATTCAATTTTGTATTATGTCATGCTGAATATCTCTGTAATAAAAATGTCCTGTATTTCTCATTTCATTTATTATTAGAACTCTTCAAATATGTTATCAAGCATCTCTTCATATCAGTATAACATTGGTGTAAATTCATAGACTTAGGACTTGCAATAACCACACAATATTCAGCAAGGCTCTAAGCAGAAGTCAACTGGCAGTCCTATGTATTCACAGGTCTGCACCTGCACAGCAGAAAGACAAGCAGGAGTTTGAAAACAAAACAAAACGAAAAAATCTAGATGGTAAATCACTGGAAAATACTAACTCTCAGAAGATCCTATGGCCATTAATAGCCACCATCTTTGAACTACAGTTATTGTTAGTGTATTTAGATTAAACCTCCTCAAAGACAAAATTACAAGATAAACCACTGCTAAATATATGGCAAACCCTGTCTAGTGATTCAAGAAGATGGCACAAAATAATCGCCTGAAAAAAAAATGTGTCTAATTATAAGGGTTACAAAAATTTCACACAGATCTACATGATAACATTGTTAAAGACTGCTCACATCTCTTTCCTTCAGTGCCACCTAATGAGTATATCACAGTTACAAAAAGAGCTAGATGGTTAAATCATTGACACTCCAATAAACTGCCCAATTTTTGCAGCCAGATGACAGCTGGATGTTGCACAGAGTAGGGCAAGGCTTACTATCTGGATTTTTTTATTTTTATCTTTTAAAGGCCCACGGTCTTTCCTCACAATATTCTGTCTTTTCATTTTCTTACTATGAGCAGGAGGTTCTCTTTCCTTTTAAATATGGACTACTAGTAAAGACAGTGAGGTCTGAAGTTCTTTCACATTCTTTTGAATACTGCTGCCCAGCTCAGAAAACTTTGCCTTTTGACTTCATGCCAATGAATGGATGACCTGACCAAACATCTCTTTAGGTTCGGCATATGTCTGCCCTAAGGGAAAATACATTTCAGAATCCAACTCCAGATTAATGAAAAGGGAAAATAAATCAGTCTCTGAAAAGAAACTGCAGAAAACATTGCATATTGTGTACAGGAAATAATAACATTCTCAAGCGTCAATAAGGCTTTTTAACCGTAAGACCATATAAGGAAATACACACAAAATTACTATTGTTGGATATGCTTATTGCTTTATATGTATTCCAAATTGATCATGTGAGTTAATCTTAAATATCTTCTTACTTAGGTTTGCCACAGTTTTAATGCTAAATAACTGTCACAGTGGCTAAAACACTCATTTATTCATTTATCACCAAGTTTTCAGTGTCAAAGATCAATGAAGATCTTTACTCTGAGAGCAACTGCTTGTAAGAAAGCTTTATCTGCCCAGTAAGCAGATTTTGCAGTACTAAACTGGACCCTGAATCTTAAACTTCTTGCATATTCTGTTGAAGGAGATAATATAGAATACAACGAAGAAAACATTCAAAGCTCTTGGAAATTCTGGATGTATAAAGTACCTTCAAGCTGCAACACCCCACTTATTCTGCTTCAGAACTCAGGTAACTGGCAAATCTGCAGCTAGTCAGGCATATTACAAAAGCATCCGGATGTCAGTGTCAGGAATAAATCACCTGTACTGTGCTTGAGCAAGGGGCACCTTCTCTCTTTGAGCATCCAATGGGCAAGAGAAGAGCAGACAACTGAGAGAATCCAATCCCAGGTTAATTCAGTTCAGTTCTGGTTGTCTAAGGAGTGAACCATGACCTGGATAAGCAGATCAGGAAGAACACTCTTACCAAATCACCACTTCTATTGTGATCACAGGCAAATCCATCTCATTACAAGGGAAGGGATAAAAAAGAGCAAAAAAGTACTAACCAGCAGGTGTATGAAAATTAGGCACTTCAATAACAGCCAAGGATGTTAGGAAAGGAAAAGGCTGCAGGTCAGATTGTAACCATGGACCTGATATATGCTATGCATCGCTAGTTGGGAAAAATTCCTCAGAGAATGGAGCTGTCTTCAAGCCTTTCTCTAACCAGGAGAGGGGTAAATGCCACATTCTAGATCAAAACTGGACTTTGCATTCTGTCACTTCTCTAAGAGCCATATCCTGTGACTGATGTTCTCACATCCATACTTAGTATTTGAATGAAGGGTATCAGCATCCCCACCTTTATTCCTAATATGCAAGTAACAAGCAGATACACTTCTGCAGCCAACTCAGCATAAGGCAAATGGATTTTTTTTAGTACTCTGAAGTGGCTCCTTTGCTTATTCACCCCACATACATTTACCCACCCGCTGCTCTCACTACAGTCTCACTGGTAACTGCTTTGCTTTCAGTATTGAGTTCCTTTAAAATAAGCTAAATTGGGAACTATTTGATGTCTCCCGATTTAGCTATTTCTAACAGGAACATCATCCTGAAAGAAACCTAGCCACCTGGGAAACTCTGTCAAATGCAGCAAACATCAAAGAGAAAATGCTGCCTGCCATCCTCTACTCGGCTCAGCAAGAAGTATTCACCCACCCAGGCTTCTCTTCTTTATGATCTGGCCATTCTAGCATCAGAAATCTAAAACAAACAAACAAAAAAAAAAAATTAAAAAAAAAATAAATACAACAACAAAAAAAACCCACAAAAACAAAAACAAAAACAGAACATTTTTCTACACCCTGCACGTATCTTCGCAAACCCAACAGCCCCTGGGCTACCAGGGAAGCTCTGCTGGAGACAACAAACTACACCTCTGACATGCAGCATTTATTTCAACAATGGTCATGATTTCACCACAGAGATTCTTTATGCTGAAAATTCTTTTCTATGTTAATCTAACACACATGCAAACACCCACCCACATCTTACTATCCAGCACATCAAGAAGTAAGCATCGCTGTGGTTCTTGAAGAGTTTTCAATTTGTCTTCACACTGCAAATATATATGGAAGTGAGCATATGCAGCTGCGGTCACTGAAATAAATGCAGGTATCTCAATTCCCTCCCACATTTCCCGAATATACTGAACACATTTTCATCTACACTGTTTTGCCATTTTCATGCTCTACTTTCAGACAGTAAATAGACTGTCCTAACATCTCACTTATTAGTAGTATTCATACCTCCATGAAACCATGCTTGCAGTTTCAAAAGTCTAGACTGTCCTCATTATCTGAAGCAGCAATGACCCCTACTAATCCTATCCAGACATTTGTACAGATTCATGCTAATCTTGGAGTCATAATCTTGTAGCAGTTTGTGGTTGACATGACTAAAACCCGTGACTCTAACAAAGAAGAATATTGAACAAAGTGTTTGTAAGAAGCTGCAGGAAGAACATGAGATAAGGATGCTAGACATCAGTGTACAGGAAAAATAAAGTGATTAAAGGAAGGGTACTCAGGAGTAATAAAACTTTTTATTTATTTATTTATTTTCATTCAGTGGTAATTCCAGGTGGCCTCTCAGATTTCTTGGCATGACAAACCTCACACTGCTACCACTGCTACTTGCAATTCCTGTTTGGCTATTTATCAGTTAAACTGTCAAAAGACATATGAAAAATTCTTTAGCAAAACCAGATGGTTTCAGACCCAGTGCATGAAATAAAAGATCTCTCTTACACTGTAGTATCTAAGCATCACACCTTGTAAAACTGCAGTAGCTACAAAAATTATTTGAATTGTTAAAAGGTAGAATTATTCAACTATTCCTTCTTTGGTAATAACCTCACTGTATATGCACATGCAGAATGAAGGAGTGTCATTTGAATAAAACAACCAAAAAACAATCTATTACTATTTAATTGCAATAGTATCTGTATATGCCAGAAAAACATACCAAACCGAGTTTTCTGCCTGGAACAAATAATAGACCTGTCAAGAGTAGAGCTTAACATCAGGATTCTGAAGCTGCAGACAAAATGACAAAGCAGTAGAGGGAATCTATTAACAGATCAATGAGATACACTCCACATATTCATAAAAATGCTTGAAATTAAGAATAAGGAAATGGTAAAGAAAACAAACAAGAACAACAGTGGAGAGAAAGGAGTCCTTTTTGAGTCTTCTAATCAGATCCTGTGATCTTGTGAAAAATGAGTGAGACACAGAATTTTATGAAAATGCAGAAACTAGTTCAACAGACAAGGCAGAGAATAGGATTACACTGAATCTGTGTATTTCTCTTCACATACTCATGAGCTACAATGTCTGTTACGCAATACTTGAGGCACTCACTATATTTGTTTTGAACTAAACTAATTCAAAGCAGCTCTACATCCACTATTTTAAAACTACTGACATTTTCATTTCAACAGAAAGCATCAGTCCAAATATGCAATCAATCACATATTTTCATATACCTGCCAACCAGCTAAGCAGGCATCCCCACCTGCCAGGTAACACAGATGTCAGTTATATTTGTTGATTTCTAAAAGCAAATTCTGCCCTGGAACAATAATAATGACTATGTGACTAAATTCTTCCCTTCCATCTTGATTTCCCATCAACACAAACTTACATGGTATGCCACAGCTGTGTAGCATGCTACACATCACCTAAGAGCAGTACCAACACTTACATGCTCAGTTTACATTTAAACATATTGTTGACCTGCTGGCATGCAGCTCTGTCAGCATGGAGATTACTCAGAAAGGGAAGATGCTGGGCTGTCACAGGCTGGGCTTTCCAGAGGTATGGACCCCTCTTTACGACTCTCACTGCTGGTCACATCTACAAGCAGGTGCACAGGACATCTTTGTATTGTGCCCTATGCATGCTTCAACTGCCAGTGAATGCCTTAAAGATTTTACAGGCACATCTCTAAAGGTCTGTATAGTTGGAAAAGTATTTTTTCCTAAACTTACTTGTTTTGAATAGTATACATAGGATATTTGTCTATATCTGCAAGCAGCTTGGAAACCTCCTCTATTCAACTCCTGCAATTATTATGGGAATATGTATATTGCTTCCGACTCCGGAGACAACCTCCATTAAATGGATCACAAACTTCATTGACCACTGTGCCAAATGCAGACTTTGCCAACACTGTGTTAACATTTTTCAGAGGCTCTCCTGTTTGATCAGACTGCAGCAAGGCAGAGGCTGAGGTTGACACAGTGCACAGCACTGACAGTGGAGTGCTAGCAACTCAAGCAGCAGGACGCAGAGCACAACAGTGTGGAAAAATTGGAGGTTACTGCGCACCTGGTGGTACTCAAACACAGATAAAACAATGTAAAGTGTATCATGTGTTCCTCAGAAGCTCAGAGGAAAAGCTCTTCAGCTACATCTTACCAACTGATTTAATAAAAAGGCAGATAGATTGTCACTGCTGGTATCATTACTTACAAAAAAGATGAAAAGAGGTAGTTAGTAGCATTAAGATATTTCAGGAGATGTTCTAGAAGCCAGATAACACACATCTTCACACATGCACAAACATGTAACCTTTAGCCTTACATAATTCACTTTTACAACAGAACTCAGAATGAGAATCTCATATCTTCAACTTTATAACTTGGGACTATGAAACTGCTATGATACTATGAAATAATCTGAATGTACCCTGAATTTATGGATATAAGAAGAAGAAAAATAAATAAAACACATTCAATTCAAACATTATTTCCCCACTTCACTGAAAAATCATTTTAATTTAAACTTAGGCCCAGCTTTCTCTGGTTGGTTGGTTTGTGAAGAAAACAGCAAGGATTCTGTTAAGTTAAAGCAACTCAATCTATTTGTTAAGAGACATGTAATATATAGACCTTACCCACTTTTCCTTCTTTTTTGTTTGTTTGTTTGTTTGTTTGTTTGTTTTGAGACCTTAACCATAAAATATTTGTCACTCTAAAGAGTTACTTCAGTAATTATCAGCTCAGCCTAAATGTGGAAATGAAAAGGGATGATTCACAAAACAAAATATATAGCAACAAGAAATCATGCTAAGAATAGAGGCTGGTACAAGATGCATCATAGTTGCTGGTTTGTCAGTCTAGATTGACTCTAGACTAAGGAAATAAAAGAATGAATTGCAAGGAAGATAGAATATCTTTAAAAGTCCTTACCTCCAGTAGCTTATTCTAGATATTTTCAATAACAGCTTTCTAGGCCAAAAGTCTTAGTCCAAAAACAAATAATGCCAGTTCTGATCAATGAAATTACAGAAATTGCCTTTACAGTGTGAACATGAAGGAAATAGGAATACTGCTGCATTTCCAGTTCAGATGCCTACACAGCTGGACTGTACTGTAGATTTTTATTTTTTGCCATTTTTTTCTTCACATGAAAATGGCCTTGGCTGTTAACTTAAACCTCAATTTAAAAAAGAAGAAATAGCACATTTGCTGCAGTCTTGCATTTCATATTGTCTTATTTATGGATGGTGGGTTTTGTTTTTTACCTCAAAGTTTAATGGAATTTTTACTGTGACTTTATAGCTGTGTGATTTATAATACATCAAACAAGCCAAATCAATCAGCAAAGGCTTAAAAATCAGCACAGGCTGACATGGCCCCTTTAAAACAAATCATTACAGCTGTTAGAACTAAAACATACATAACAAGGACTGAACACTAATGTGAGTTATTTTTCAGTCTCATTTTCTTGGTAAGAAATACTGCCCTTTGTGCATAAGTAGTTAAATTTCTAATAAAACTGTCTGCAGAAATACAGAACAAAACATATTTCTTCCTTTTAAAGTTCTTTAGATGCTGTTCTTTTAAAGAAGACCTACCTATATTCTCACTGATATGGAAAGTTAAAACAACTTTTTAATTGGCACACCTCTGTCATTAAGTTTTAGAAGTTGTTATCCCTATTATGCTACAAATATAATCACATATTCTTTGAACATTCTTTTAAAGTCAGAAGATGTCTTTTCTATTACTTAAATATCTGAATTACAGACAACACAAGGCAGTGTAACAGAACAATTTGAGCTCAGACTTTCAAGCTAATGCTTAAAGATATTGTGTATATACAAAGAGTTTTAGAAAGGAGATGTTAATACTCCTGCTGATGTCTGCAAGATGAACAAGCCCATTGATCTTCCTACATTTTGCAACCCCTTTATGCCAGTAGTTTCCATGCCTCATGGTGTTAGACACTAGAAACACAACAAAGCACAAGATACTGTTCCAGATTTGAATAAGCAGTTGCACAAAGACTGGACAACTGAGGAGCTGCACTTCTCCTGGTAGAGATACTGATACACTGATACTTTTAGACCAGAGTCTACAAAAGCTGGAGAGTCTGAAGTCTGAAATCAGTGAGTGAGCAGTGTTTTTAATGCTAATTTTATGTTATTATACTGAAATAAGCTTCTTCTAGTTAAAATTACATTTTGATCACTATCAATTCAATACAATCAGTTAAAATGCCCCATTTGAATAACCGACATAATTGTCATGCCTATTTTATTTACATCTCTGCAAGAGCTAAAACACCAGCTAAATTCACCTTAAAAACTAAAGTAAGTCATAAAAATAACAATTTTTTTTTTTCTATATCCATTTTATTCAATGCAGCAGATTCCTTTTTAAATGCATTGCAAGTAATAAAAGCTATGTCATTTCCTTCCAAGGACTCCTCCTTCCACTCTCAGTGAAGCATGAACTTGTAGTGCAGAAAAACCATTAAGGTTGAAATAAAATTTCAACATATTTCTGCATATTTCTATACACTATCAGTCCAAGCAATTTGTAAATTGATGGCTAAGTCTTCTCCCCAATCACCTGGATAGTCAGAGAATTACAACACCACCTAGACACAGTTCATAATAGTACACACTAAATGTAGAGGTAGATATCTGTTTTGTTATACTTGAGTTTGATCTGTGTTCATTCCTGCTCTGTACAGATGCGGCACAACAACTTATAGAGACAGTATCTGCAGGAAGTATTGAGATTTTCTTTCTAGCATTCTTTTCCATAATTACAGTTTGATTTTATGTATATTATTCTCGACCCCTGAATGTACCGAAACTGCCTTCTGGCAGCATTCTTGTTGATTCTCTGGACTTTTACTTTCTACCCAAAGATGAGCAAATGATCCTACATTTGCATCTTCTCAGAGATGGCATTTATTTCTGAAAAAAGAAGTTGCTGATGAATAATAACAGAATGTATGTGCAAAGGAAATAAGTACCAGAATATGTGGTGGTGTTACTAAGCTACCAGACAGAGAGCAACACTCGAACTTCCTTTCAATTTCAGAAATATCCTTGTTCCTACACATTCAGACACACACACAGTGTATTGTTGCCTGACCATTTCCCTAAAATTCATGTTAACATCATTATTTTATCTCAGACAGAAGTCAGAAGCCACATCAATAGAAAATGATCCTTGTATTCTTTCAGTCTCACTAGAAACTATGAAGAACTGTAATTAATCAGTTATAAAAATGAGAGTAAGATGAAACATGATCCGTTTAGGAAATATCCACCACTTCACACCCAGTTCTACTCATCTCGTTCTAACACGTTCTGAGTTAACACAATTATGCTCTGATTCATTGCATTGATTTTTATTCCAGGATGTTAATAGATTTTGCTGTGAACACATACCTTAAAGACTTCACTAGGGAATTAATAGATTTTGTTGTGCTGTCATTTTCAGGGAAGCTCTTTTCAGAAGTGTTCATAGTCCAGGTAAGAAAATACAGAACATGCATGTTGTCTCAATTTTTAGATTTGACTCATCATTTTCTCCTCTATGCTTTTAGAATGAATTTTCTTTAAAATAATTTTGTATAGGTTTCCCTAAGCTGACTAATAACCACAGACTCACCAAATTCTGTCCTGGAAATAAAATTCAATGAGTACAACACACAGTTTAATCAATGATTCATTGGATATATAACACAGGAAGCAAAGTAAAATATTGATGTCTATAAAAAGATAAAATGAAACAGTACTCAGAGGAATATTGCCAGCATACTTTACAACACAGAATTTATTAATGATTATCTAATCCATTTTCTGTATCTGATCACATCTGGAGGAACTTGCATAAATGAATCCAGACTTACCGGACTTTCAACACTGAGATACTAGAGACAGAATCTTCTTATTATAAAGATACTTTATTTATCATTAATGAGGTAACACTTGAACAGAGTCAAAATAATAACCAAGGTCTGGTACTGAATTTTTAAACATCTTTAAGTTCAGTCTTGCCAGAAAGGAAAGTATCATCATAGTATCACAGTATCATAGTATCGTGTGAGTTGGAAGGGACCTCAGACATCATCGAGTCCAACTCCGGGGATTCGAGCCCTCTAGTGTAGCAGAGCGGCAGTTCTACCACTTGCGCCACAACGGGGATTCGAAACCGGGCCTCCGGTGTTGCAAGCGGCGGTTCTAACACTGTGCACAACCGAGAGCACACTCAGTGTACACATCTCAGTTATATCTGGGGAATGACTTACTAATATTATTTGTTAGCAAAGAATCTGGTGTAAAAACGTGCTAAGAGTTAAAAGTAGACATAAGCTTTTCTGATCAGAATCTAAATATGTCTAAATAAGAAACAAAATTGACTTGATTTCTCTAATATTTTATATGCTTTGGTTGTGAACTGTGGAGAGTTTTATTGACAACTGGCTAGCTGAGAAGGGTCACGTAGACACTGTGCAGCTGACTAAGCAGCCGTGCCACCTGCAAGGATAACGAGCACAGCAGGATGTGTTATAATGAGAAGTTGGCCACGGTTTTAGGAACTTACCAAGGGAGTAGCTATCAGGACGATAACTACAAGTTGCAAAGATGCTTGGGATGACATGTAATCAAGAACCAATGATGAGCTCTGCTTTTGCACTATGTATGAGCTAATTATCTGCATTATAAATGTACACGTAGCTGAATCAATAAACGAGATTAGCTGATCATATGTCAATGACAGGTATGGTCATTTGCTTTTCTCCCGCCATCTCCGACAGTGAATTAATTAATAAAAGTAAATAGAGTTCAGGAAGGATTAGAAGTTAGTCAAGAGAACACAAATGACAGTGGAGATCCAGTTTGGCAGTTGCATGTGGCTGGAGATCTTGTAGACTTGAATGGTGCTTAGAAAAACATTCCAGATCATCTTCCTGGGGCTCCTGGATGTGAATTGCTGTTCTTTCCTAGCGGACAGAGGGAAATGGTTCCTTGGTCCCCAGATTTGTTTTGTTACTACTGTAACAGCAACACAACCTTCAGAATCCCATGCTTCCATATTTTGGGTCCAAATGAAAACTAAAATATGCTTTACACATTTGACTACAAGCCTACAGAGATCTACAATCTAGTGACTGTAGGTTAAGTTGACATCTTGCATCTGTCATATTATATTTGTCTGTCTAGGTTTAGATTAAAGAAGTATCAACCAGACAACTGTAAAGAAATGCATTCAAAAATTTGGCCAGATTTCTACTTAAAATAAATGGCTGCAAGATTTAAAACTCAAGCAACTAAACTACTCGTGCCCATCAGAAAATTATCAAGTCTTTCAGAAAGTATGAGAAAAACACACAAAGTCTTTGTTTTTCAGTACTCAGTTTAGTAGTGATAGAGAAAGTAAATATCACATCTTTTGAAATATTCAGATGTTTCGGATGCCTACTAAAAATGCAGGTATATTATCTCAGTGCTGAAAGTAGATTTCTTATCTTGAAAGGATGATGATGTTGAGACAATAAACTGTTTAAAACTAAATCCCTTTCTGACAATCCACAAAACAATGGAAACATGTATCCATCTTCATTTGGCTTACCTAGTGGAAATAAAACTTTAATAGACAACACAATCATCAGAATTACTTTGTCACAATTCCAGAGAGGTTTTGCTAATTCTTTTCAAGCCATTTCATTAGTCAGGGAAAAAAATAAATAAATAAAATAAATAAAAAAGTCAAATCCTGATTTAATAAGTGGTGGATTTGAATAAATTACTCTAGTTCTACGTTCATTGAACTTTAAATGAACTGTTCCACAACTCATTGCCAAGCAACTGGAATGTATCTTTAGGAAGTTCAGCTATACTTCTATTAAAGTGGTTTGATAAACAGTTTACTAAGAATTTCAGGCTTGAAAAATTAAGACTTAAAAAAGCAGAGTTTTTCTAACTAATTCTATCAATCACCTACAAATCAAAGCTTATAATAAACTGATAATTCCATTAGGTCTAAAAGCATTTTGATTCCTGATAATGTGCTTATACAGGATACTGAGGATGTTTTAAGAATTTTGAGATTTTAGAACCTTTTCTGCACAGTTGGACAACTATAAGGATTAATGCCAACCTTTCTTATAAATGCATATATATATGAATGCATTATATATTAATATATCAGATAACACAGATTTGTATCTAAGTAATGAGATCTGAGAACAGGAAAAAAAAGTCACAGCTTCTTTTTGGAAATGTATTAATGTGTCTCAGGGTTATTATCTAGGATCTATTACCCACTATAGCATAAACGTTTTAAATGTTACTCAATAAATATCAAAGCCAATCAACTTTGAAAGAGAACTTACTGGATTAATCACCTTGTCTGAGTGATTTTTTACATGAAGTTGTACTTTTGTGAAGAATTCTACTCTACATGATGTTGTTTTCCTAAACACTGCACTAGTATTTAATAAAAACAGTGCATTATTAATATCATGCATAAATGATATATATGGTATCATATCCTATCCCTGCTTCACTGTTACCTTCTAAGTATTCTACAGATCTTCCAAATGACGAAATTGTGCAATAAAAATTCAGAAAAAAAAAAAAAAATTCTTCTTACTTTGCATTCATAACTTCCATGAACATTGATGAGATTCAGATGTATGCACTATGGTGTGAACAAGTGCTACTGTTTTTCTAATGATGGCACTTACAGAGCCATTTAAAGCAATACAGTTGAGCAAATTCAGAAACAAAGATATGTATTAGTTAGCCTTTTGCAAGCCTGGCTGCTTATACCAAAGTCTCAAAACAAGCTTTTTCTATTGATAATGACTAACGCTGGAGGATCGAGTCCTTGACATAAAAATGTTTTGAATGGTATGTTAGGAAATAAAAATCACACACACAAGGATAAAAAGAAAATTGAAGTTGAATCAGTTATTTTAACTCTGGATTTCCAAAAGTTAAACATTTAAAGTCATTCCACATTACTTTTGGTAACTACAGAATTACAGAAAGGTAAAAAGTTCAAACACAATCCACTAGTCCCACTCCACTCTGCAAAAATGGCCTATTTTAAGCTATTATGAGAAAATAACTTTCATTAAGCTTTCATCACTTGTAGTCTACTACATACCATCTCAGCTTTCTAAAATGTCAACACCTATAAGTATCATCATTCTTCATTATGTTGGAGGGAAAAAAAAATAGATCAAATGGAAATGAAGAACCATCACTTTCCCTTTGGATAAGCACACAAGGCTAAGTATAATGCCACAGCAGAAATGAAGATCTAATGGTTTAGCACTTACACTTATTCTAACTATTTATAATAATAAAAGCTAGCACACTTACATGTAAAAATTGTATATATTTGATTGCATCTCTCTCCTGTCATCTTTCATGTGGACTTTATTAAGCTGTCACTTTATTCTGGTCAAGGACTGTATGATCATTTATCACCCAGAAATAGCTAGGAAACATTTATGAATGCATTTTGTATGTTCCTGTATGACAAAAATACATGGTTTGCACCATTCCTTGGACACTGATTTACATGCAGGCATAACTACACATGTGATTTCTATAAAACTTCCATTTCATAGGCTCCAGTGCTCATTTAATATTCAATAAATCATTGAAAACTACAAGAAAATTTATTAATGAAAACCAAAAATCATTGACAGCTTAATGTAGTATGAAGTGAATCACAGTGGTTAAGCTGCTAATTCACAAACATAGGAATGTTAAACAAAGTAACGGAGGAGAAGAGTAGACCATTCTGAACAGAAACAACAGCTGTAATGTTAAGCAGCTCCTTCTTGGGAGTCACTCCTTCTCATCAGCTTTTTGCATAGTCCCTGGCCTTAGTGAAACAGGAGGAGCATTTCTCCAATAAAAACAACCACAGCTCATTAAATAGTTCCAGAATTTTTAAAAACAAATATTGATAAACTACTATTAATGATGCAAATTTATAAGAAAATCTCCCCAGACATAGCTCCCTGAAAAATACTGCTTCTTGGAAAACATTGAACAAGTAATTCACTACTGATCTTTAATGCATGTTGATCCAGGAAGAGAAGCTTAAGGTATTAACAATGTTTCTGTTAGATAATTTCAGATTTCCAAGTTCTTCAAACTCTATACCTATTTAGAAGATCTTAAGATCATGACAATTCCATCTCCATAAAGCCAAAGGAAATGTTTAAATACTCACTGAAGTGTCAATGCAGGCTGATCTGTCCAGAAAATTTATTTCCTAGACCTGGTGCACTTCATTTATCCTGGAGATGTAACTCTCAACCCAGGGTTCAGCTGCCTGTGATCCAAGGCTTAGCTTTGAAGCAGCATAGTCGTATGACCCTGGCTGCACTTACTGAGAAAGGTGATAAGTTACTTGAAAGAAAGTGTGAAAAAATAGGCTAGAGCCAAGAAAAAAAAATAGTAAAGACAGAGTGAGGTGCTGGTAGCTAGTGGCTCAAGGATTTAAGAGGAAAAACACTGATTTAGAAAGATATAAAATCTGAAAGTCCTTGGGGGTGGAGGAAAGCAGGATGAAAGGGTAAAAGACCTGAAAGCTGGCAGCTCTATCCATTGGCTTGTCCCAAAGAGCACAAATGGCCAGCCTTACCCATCTGGGGGATAGCGGTAAGATTGTCCAACATAATTCACACACTTCGATTCTCTTTTTCTTTCTGGCGTTAAAAATCTTGAGAAAAATTTCACAGGTGCTAACTGTAGCTGAACTAGATTCCTGCAAAGGTGAGAAGATAGAAACTATATTTTCATTTGCAGAAACTTCTTAGCCTAAATAAGATATATTAAAAGAACAGATTTTAGAGATAAACTGCTTCACTACAGCAGAATTTTAAAAGAAAAAAAGAAAAAAAGAATCTTAAGCAGAAGATCCATAAACAGTTGGTGCTGTCTAAACCTTCCATTACTGCCGACCTCTTTTATATCAAATTCAAGAACCACTGTCCATTTTCTTCAACTTGCAGACAAAATGAGCAGTTAAAAGACTACTTCTACCGTTATCATCCACTGCCTGAATATGCATACTGAGAATGTCTGAATGTACAGACTATAGATAAAAAATGCTTATTTATATCTAAAAATTATCCGCACTTTTCTCCAGCAGATAGGATGCTGAACCTCACCTCCTCATTTCAAACTAATTTATGAATCTTTGTGTACTAGCATAATTTCTCTCTTCTCTGTTCAGATACAGCAATTTATGCCAGTGACATGTGTTTTAATTACTACTCACAAAAAAGCTACTAAGCATATGCCACCAAAACCATGCTTTGATCTGATTTCCAAAATCATGACTACTTCTTCAGTCTGTGACACGCAGCATATTTGAACCTTTCATGAGTGCAGGTTGTGTAGCATCAGGGTCAGTTGTTACAGTCTTTAAAGGCACTCTGAAGTCTAGTGAACTCCATGAAAATTACAGCCAGAGCTAATTAAATGTTTAAAGATGTAGCACTAATTCTCAGAGCAAGAATCTTTTAGAGATCCAGAAATAACCACCACGAAATTACTAATTAAGAATGAAAATGTGACAAAACAAGACAACTCTTAGGTCATCCTATAAAATTTAGAATATGAAATAGCTTTCTGAAAGTCTTAACATTAAAGCTTTAATAGGCTGAAAATAGTGGCTTCAAAAGATTTTCCAACAGAGAATGACTGAAAGGAAGTACTTGTTAAGTGAATCCAAAGAATTTCTCAACTTCTAGTAAATATGAGAATTTTTCTTTCTTTTAAACAAGAAAAAACAAACAAACAAAAAAAAAAAAACACCACAAAATAAGAAACAGTGTCAGATAAACAAAGCATCTGTACTGAACTTGCTGTTACAATAATCCTTTCTTTATGATAATTTAAGAGATAGTAAGCAGAATGAAAACAATGTTAAAAACTGTAGTCTTAAAGTAATCACTCATCTGTTTTATATTGATATGGATAAAATTTCTATACTGCTGGGAGCTGTGGAAGTCGCACAGCATTAAATTAGTATTCATTACTCCTCACATGCCAGTGGAAAAAAAAAAAAAAAAAGAAAAAGAAAAAAAAAGAAAAAAAAAGAAAAAAAAGAAAAAAAAGAAAAAAAAAGGAAAAAAAAGAAAAAAAAAGAAAGAAAAAAAAGAAAAAAAAAAGAAAAAAAAAAGAAAAAAAAAGAGAAAAAAAAAAAAAAGAGTAGCAAGAAAGGAAAAAGAGTGCTGTGTGGGAAGAAATACCAGAGCTTAACTATAACTGGGAATTTTAATTTTTCTCAACCTTCCAGATGCTAACTCCACTTGAAGCCTTCCAGGTCTTGTTTTGGAAACCAATGTCAGGCTGCTCTATATCCTTTTTTCACTTCACTTGAGGGTTTAGAGTTCCGTCACATCACATCTCCCACCCAAGTGCCCTTTCTCCTCTTTGAGGAGATCTGCATCTTGCAGCCACCCCTCAGACAGAAGCATCTCCAACCTCTGGCCATTCTCTCCACTTGCCAGCAACCTCTCATTCTATCACGCTTTTCACATCTATGGAAACAACAGTAACAAGCACCTCAGGCTATTTTTTTTTTTTTTTCAAGTTAGTGCTGTTTTAGAATGATTTGTAATGTGCAAAGCAGCACTTTCATGTAGTCTAGCTTCCCTGAGGGGAGCGGGTGTAAATTTGTGAAGTTACTTCTACAGAATTACCAACCTTGATGAATAGTATACCTCGTCCAATATTTTTTCCATCCCTATTTCACTCTTACCCAGTATTCTGGATGCTTCTTTACTAATTCTCTTTGGTCACAGATGTAGTTGTGTTTCATGATGAGTACAAGGTGCCTCCTTTGATGACAGAAACATTTTGAGGGATGCAGAGCTAGACCTTCCGCAATGTTCAGCAAATAACTGGCTCTGTATCTACTACAGTGAAGAAATAACTGACCATTTTGCTGAGTTTTGCTCACATTTCTCTTAACTGCCTAGCATACACAGAGCTGATACTTCATAGATATTATTTAGTATGTGGCATAATTAATCCCAGTTATCTCCTTTTTCTTCTGCTTGTTTTTATGTGATGAAGTCATGAGACCTCTCTTTCTTCACTACTTCCTTACTTTCTCGAAACAGAGATGACACAAATCATGCACAGGTAGCTTATTCTTCCTTACAGTGTGCTCTAATAGAATACCACTGACACAGAATGTCCTGCCACAATTTGGACATATAGTGACTATTTAATGAGCGAATGTCTTCACTATTTTAAAAATTTTGTTCTGAACTCATTTTGGCACAAACTGATGGCATTCAATATTTTCCAGGTACTTCAACTCTTTGGGCTTTAGAACACTCTAACACATCAGTTACTATGGATACAGTAAATCCAGCAATTTTAAACAGGTTTATCCTTAGAACATGACCCTTTTGTTGTGTCCAGCAAAAAGAGAACACACTTTTATTTAGGAGTTTTTTTTTGTATTGTTTAAAAAGTATATTAATTACAAAAAATTCTTAACAGATGAATTTGATCAAATGCAATTTTATCACTGATCACTTGAACACATAATCAGCTTCACACTCCTGCCTGCTGGAATTATTGATTTTTTCTATCAAGCCAAAGGAATGTCCAGGTGATGCATATAATAATTACCACAGCTAATGCAATTACTGCATGGGAACTGATCTAGTAATCAGGAAAGTGTGTATTTGTATTAAAAAGAAAAGTAAACTGCTTTGTAGGTTTTAAGGAACAATAAATAAATAAATAAAAGACACCCCCCCCAAAAAAAAGTATTTATGGTTATACAATCCTGTATTAAAGTAAGTCACAAAACATTCTCTGCATAATTATGTTTTTTCTTTTTCTAATTAAATAATATTCAGTAACATATGTCTAGGAATGAAATATCAAAGAAATAAAAGAAAATTCTCTAAATATAGCTTTCCTAAAGATGGTATTGCATAACATATCCTTCTAAAACACTGAAATAAGTTTCCTTTTCTATTCCAGTAATTTCTATTCCTTAGATCACCCCTCCCATTAACCTCTTTCAATGTCCAAGATAAAACCTAAGCTCCCTCACTAATTCTATACTTTGCTTTTTATAGAGAACTGTTCAGTCTTTCTGTAATAATAACTTCTAAAATCAAATAATCAACATAAAGGCTCTAATTTTCATTGTACTTTACAAATAATGAAATGGGAAACCAAACAGATTTCCTTGGGAAATACTTTTACATGCATCTAGTAGATAAACCAGTGTCTCATAAGCATTTTATGCATAGAATCTTGTAATTCCATGTGGTTTATTAAACAGGTTAGTAGAGAACTGTGAAAGATGGCCAAAGTAGAAGAGTTATTACTGTATTAAGTATTGGTATTTCACAGCAGAACACTCCCACAGTCAGGTTGTTGAAAACTGCCCTCAATCACTGACTTGACTTGAACAGAAAGCTCAATCCTACTGAAATCAAATAAATAAGCAAAAAACCCCACTCATTACTTACATGAATCCCATAACGTAATATAAAGTGGTTTACAGCAACCAATCTAATTTAGGCACCTAGGAAGAAATTCTGCAGTTATCTATGTGATCAAGATATTTCAAATGAGAGAGATAATAAATGGGAGACGGAGGGAGAAAGAAAAAATAAGAAGTTAAAGGCTGATTTGTAAGGCTATAGTAAAGGTGATTCGTTTCTTCCATTGCAAAATTATAAGTTGGAGTATTTCTTTTGCTTGCTTAGTATGTCTTCAGTTTCTGATATAATTTAATACAGATCTTCCCAGTGCTCCAGTGATGATAATATGCAATTATAAAAAAATATCCTAATGAGATCTCCCGGTACTCAGCATTGATCAGGCCTCGCCTCAAGTACTACGTTCAGTTTTGGGCACCTCAGTACAAAAAAGACATGGAGGTACTGGAGCAGGTCTAGAGAAGGGCAGTGAGGCTGGTGAAGGGCTTGGAAAATCAGCCCTATGAGGAGAGGCTGAGGGAGCTGGGGCTGTTTAGTCTGGGGAAAAGGAGGCTGAGGGGAGACCTTATCGCTCTCTTCCAGTATCTCAAAGGTGCTTACAGTGAGGGTGGGGCAAGTCTCTTCTCACTGATGACAGGATGAGGGGAAATGGCCTCAAGTTGCGGCAAGGTAAGTTTAGGTTGGATGTTAGGAAACGCTTCTTAACAGAAAGGGTAATTAAGCACTGGAATAGGCTCCCCAGGGATGTGGTTGAGTCACTGTCCGTGGATGTGTTTAAGAGCCATTTGGATGTGGTGCTCAGAAATATGATTTAGCAGAGGGTTGTTAGAGTTAGGGTACTACGCTTAGACTGTGGTTGGACTTGATGATCTTTAAGGTCTTTTCCAACCTGAGTAATTCTATGATTCTATGAATAGAAAATATAAAATCAAAATAAGAACTGTAAAGGGGACTATTTCATTCTTCCTCCCCCCCCCTCTTTAATATTCAACATTTTTTTTCTTTTGAAAGTTAATCTTTCCATCCGTACTAATGATACGAGAGAGATAAGAACACCTGGGGAAAGCCATGCTCCCAAACTGATTTAATGTTAAACAAACCATCTTAAACAATGTTTATGAGATCCAGAACTGGAAAAAAAAAAAAAAAAAAAAGTACACTTCCAAAGGGTGTTAGGATTTCCACCCGAACTCAGAATATTTTAGCTGTCAGCCACCCTCATCAAAGGAACTGTATGTTCATTGCTACTTCTATACAGAATGTAGAGGCAGTTCTTAAAGAACAGCCATTAATTTGCTCACTCTTACACGATTAGACTTGCAGTACTATTTTGCATTTTCATCTCCATAATAGACTTCCATTTCTATATCAGTAAAGTAAAATATCTCCTGTTCTTCCTTTTTTAGTTATTCTTCAGTACGAATGAGTTGCAACAGATGCTGCACGGGAAAACTTATTTTATTTAAGTGTGAAAATGATTAACAAAAGAAAGAACAGAAATATTTAAAAGCAAAAGTATAAATATGTTCAGATACTAAATGCAAATTTTTGGTAAAAAATACCCACAGCTTTCTAGGAATCTGTGTTTGCTGTTACTTGGTACAATTGGTATGAGTAGAAGAGAAAGAAGGGACTGAAACAGAAAGCTCTTGATTTTACAAACTAAATGCTGGAAAATAAAGCATACATTAAAACTAAATATTACCCTCTCCAAGGGGAAAAACAAACTCATGACATGGCTTTCCATAAGGTGAAAATAAAGGAAACTAATTAGCCAAACTACTTTTTCATTGTAATTTTTGGTAGGAAGCCATTAAACCTGTTTTCACAATAATGCATTTAGATCTGTGGAAAACTGAGCTTTCTCAATTCATTACTATTACAATTTATAGAGCTGCTTGTTTGGGATACTGAGTACTTTTAATAAATACATAGATTTCAAACACTGAACTACATCTCATACTGCAAGGTATCCCTTTCTTTTCCAGTCACAACATTAAAATACATTTATCAGCTTGACAATGTAAAAGAAACAGATGCTGTGATTTCAAGCATACATCCAGGTAACTCAAAGGAATATGATTTCTAAGCTTAGCTCCATTTTCTAATATTCCCATTTGTAGGTCTATAAAGCATGTACTTGAGTGTACTCCAATTCCCCCCAAAAACAACAACTACAGAAAAGAATAAATCTCATAAAATACAATGTATAACTTGCACAAAAAAAATCTGTCGTAATTTCAGAGAAATAACAGGCAGCTAAGACATACTGCATACATCTTAACTGTCATGGTTTTATGATTTTTGGTTACTGGTATTCCACATTGCAGCATCATGTAATGCACTGGGAGTTTAAGTGTTAATGCTCCAGTTCCAGGTACCTGTCCGGAAGAGAACTACATTCCCCAGGGGACTTTGCTGTCAGAGAGGAGATAGAACTCCTGGCGAGGTCACCTTATTGGGCTCTTCTCTTTGTTACTCTTCTCCTTCACCTCTCCTTGCTGCTGCCCATCCCGACTGTACACTTCAGTATCAGTGTAAGGCCTTCAGCTTTTCGGACAGTGTCACTCTCATTATATTTGATAAGAAAAACGATAAGAAAACAATAAGAAAAACTTATTGTTTGGCCACATTCTCTGAAACTTTTCCCTACCTCTGTTTCCATTTTCTGAAAACAAACTGGATTTTAATTCTTTCACTCTGTTGGTGTTCCTTTGTTAGTTTTTAGATATTACAACGGACTAATAGCAACACCTTATGGTAAAATCCATAACCTTCTTTTAGTAACCAGCTCAATAAAGAATATGCAGTTCCAATGCTTACAAAAGGATATTATGGTATTGTTACAACCCAGTTACACCTGTGCAAAGGTGGAGGTGTTTGGCAAGGTTTGTGACTCTGTCTTCATCAGCAAGTTCTGCTTGCAGTTATTGCATACATTTGCATCCAGTATCAAAGTTTATGTAATCAAGAAAAATTGCTAACAATAAAAGAGGAAGAAGTTAGGGACTGCTTCAATAAGCTGGCCACATCCACATCCAGGCACAAAATCAGATTGGCTGCATCAAAGGTTGTACAAGGAGCTGGACAAGGTCATTACTTCCTGTCAATTCAAACATGCAAGAAAGAGGTCCAGTACTGCCAGCCTCAGCTCATTTTAAGAGGTGATTATGGAGCAAATCTACATGAAAGTCATGTCTGCACACACACACAAACACACACACAAAAAATAAAATAAAATAAAATAAAATAAAATAAAATAAATAAAATAAAATAAAATAAAATAAAATAAAATAAAATAAAATAAAATAAAATAAAATAAAATAAAATAAAATAAAATAATAATAAAAAAATCTGGCATCTGGCAGCCAGTTATATGTGGTGATCTTCAGTGGTTGATACTACAGATGATAACATTTGACATTTTGAACAGTGAGCTGAATGAAGGGATGTGAACTTTCAGCAAGTTTGCAATGATGAATTGTAGGGAGCAGTATGGCAGAGTTGGCTATCCAGCTTTTTTCAGAACTTCTATGCCTTCTAAGGATACTGCAGCATAACAATATATTTGAATTAGAATCATCTTATCTGCACAACTGTTTACAAAAAAAAACTACAAAAATTCACCTTGAGTATTTTCCTACTGTTGACATTATATTTACAGGTTGAACAGCCACTGCTGTGTTTAGATTTAGGATGGCAGCAGATTCTTACAGAGGAATTTAGATCTCAAGGTCATTTTGCAATGACTGGAATGTCGTGAAGACAAAGGAAAAAAATTACATTAGCATTGTAAAAATATCTTTTTTATATTATTATTATTCCCTATTAACAGTTTATAAAAGAGGTCACTAAACTGACACATAAAAGAAACAATCAAGTAAGTAATATAATTACACATTGTAATCCTCTATCTAGGGTCCATAACATTCTGTCTTTTTGAGAATTTAAAAATAATGTGAAAAGGAATCACCTCTTTAGAAAGAGTAAGAATGTGCATCTTGCTCAGCTGTGACTAACTGACAAAGCTGGCTTTCCAAAAGCAATCAACTGTCACCTTAAGGACACACATTTATTTACATAACACACTCACTTTTTGTAGACTCTTCAAAGGAGCCCTGAAAGTTTCTTTCCTGAAAGAATATCCACTGAGCTACGATCCAGTGATTTTTAACATTTTTCAGGTAAGCATACATTTCTCTCTGTAAAAATGCTAAAAAAAAAAATTCTTTCAAAAGTGGGGGAAAAAACCTCAATTGCTTTTTTTTGTTGCTATAAAAACAGCACTGCGCTCTTCTTAGCACTTCCAGCTGTCCACTCATGCCTCTGGTTCTTATCTTCACCAGCAAAAGAATAAATGCTATTTGTTAGCATTCTTCAGTTGAAGGTATTCTTGCAGAGGCATTTTTCACTTTCATCCACCTGTATGAAATGCTTCAATTCACACTTCCACGACAGTTTACCTTTATTGAGATTTATAGTTTTAAAAATATTGATCCACTAATAGAAAATTAAAAATTACAAGTTTTAAAGCTGAAGAAAGAAGATCAAAAGTAGAAATGATTAAAAAATAAAAAATAATAAAAAAAAAATCTTTGACCTTGGGATTCAGAAATGTTTGTTTCACCATTTGTAGACTATCACATTAGAATCTGAACTTGTTATACATGTGTTTGGTCCAGAATGACAAGGCATATGATGACCTCACAAAAAGTTCTAAAATCTAAGCTGAAACCTCTGTATGGAAGATCAATACAACATACCAGACATAACAGACTTCAAATGTCTTTGAAACAATCTAGATAACTTCAAGTTTCCTTTCTTCATCTGTTTTCTCCCATCATAGTTTTAAATCCTCTTTGGTTTATTTCCAGATTCAATATTTATTTATGTATTTATTTTATAAACTCACCATCTGAAACACTCATCTCCAAAAATGAAACTAAATATGTTTGTGAAAGCAGGATTACTTGTGAAGATTTGGGGAGGAACTGAATACACATATACCATTAGGGAGATATATACTTACCTGTCCCAGTAAATAAATTTATAAATTCATTTCATCTTCTTCTTTATTGAACTCAACTCTATTTTTAACCAGGGAGTTTAAAAACTGATTTTGAGCATCACAGAAACTCCTGGGTTAAAACCAACAAATGAACCACAGGATACAGGAAAACCAAGAATACTACTTATATCTGGTTTTGATTTTAAAAAAAAGATATCTCAAATCACTAGAGTGGCTAAGCCTGAAAGAAACTAAAACAGTAGGGTAAGAAGGGGAAAATAGTTTTCCTTTGCATTTATTTTTATATAAAAGTTAAGGAACAACTTGTGTCAAGCCTATTAAAATTGTTAGCCTGAAAATTAGCACAGCTGAGATGAGCCAAAGCTCATTCTCTTTCCTTCTCCCCCTGAAATCAAAGTAACAGCACACAGCATTTGGAGAGTAGCAGAGCCTTAGAACTTCACCCTCTGAAGAATCTCTAAGTTTAGTCACAGAAAGGTGACAAGTGGGGCAGCAGGAAAGTCTCCAGTAAAATCAGAAGGGGTTGGGCAAAGAAGGCAGAAGGAATTGCCCATTTGCACAAGCATCCTCAGGATCACATCACACATTCATAAATCCTGGTTTGAGTGTCCACATATAAGCTCAAGCATACATAAGTTTGTTTTTTTTCTTTTCAAGGAAATACTACTGATAACCATAGGGAAGAAACAGTACAGAGGGCTGCCAAAACACATTCTGCAAAAACCCACAAATAAGAATTTAAGTAGCATGCAGTATATCTGTACAAATTTCTGATGTATATTCACTGATATTTACTCCCCTGTAACAGAGAAATAAAATTACTGGCAAATTAGGAAACCTAAGAAAAGTTGACTAGATAGGGGTGCCAAGAAATGAAACTTGCCATTAGCATTCAGAAACATCTTACAATGGAATGTTGGCTAGAAGAGCAAGATAGAATTTGCTTTGGCTATGGAAACCCTGGAACTTAAGGATAGTGCTGTTCATAGAAATACAAGACAAGTTACTTCACTAGGAATGGTATATCAACAAGATTTAATCCAGATGAGTATAAGTGTGATTTACCACAAAATTCTACCACATTTGTACATAGAAACAATATATTTTATAAAAATATTAAAATAAACCCACCAAAACCCATCTCAGAACAACAGAAGACAACACTTAAAAAGATAATACATCAAGTCTTGAAGACAAATTACTCACGTAAGGTTAGGTAACTTACTTTAGAGAAGAAACAGATGTATTATCGTTAGGACAAAATTATCATGATTGTATGGTCACCTACATTAAATATTCAGCTACCTCAACTTCAATGAACATTTTATCTTCCTGACTAAATTCATTACCTGCAGAGCTGACAAGTGCTCTTGGTATGACCTCTTGGTCTTACACGTTAAAGTTTTGCTCACCAGGTAAAGAACTGAAAGCCAAATGACATTTTTTGTCCAAGGGCTCTCTTTCAATCTCTTCTCTTTACAGTTTACTGACTACCTCCTTTAAAATCAAAAGTTACATGTCCTTCCCAACTTCACAAGTGCCCAAGAACAGCTAAGTCAGTTAGCCTATTTGAATTATTTTGTTTATTTTTTTCTTTAAGTATGTTAAACTGTAGGTCTTTGTTTTGCTATTGTATCCTCAGGCTACAGTAAATGAATTCGCTAGTACCTTTGAAGGAAGAGATGAAGTAAAATTCCCCAGGTGCAAAATCAAACAGAAAAGAAAACCTCTTCTGGTTTGATTGAAATATACATCTTGTCCTGCTGTTCTTTTAATGTTTTCTTTTATGATAAGAATCAGTGAAGGGCAGGTAAAGGGTTTTTCTCCAACCCCCCGCCCAAAAAGTACCAGTTTATTACAAAAGTGTACTGATGATTACAGACCATTAGAACTCAGATAAATCCACTTGTTTACGTCAGATCGATGCTCTTATTTACATGTCAGATCAGACAAGAGGAGGTTCTATTTTTTGGCTTCCCACACTGTTCTAACATTTTAGCACATTTTTGAACATCACCATGAAGCCAGAATCTCCTGTGGTTAGTTTATTGACACAAGATACTTTTTCTCTTAAGCTATGTAGTCTGGCTTGCATTCAGTTGAAACTAACGAAGAATGATTTTTAAATTGCCAATGTGTCATTACTAAGATGAACACTTTAAAGCAAACCAGGTCTCTGCACTTAGTCACTCATTTCACAGCTCCAGACTGTTCCACCACTTAAACTGTCTTGAAATGTGGAAGCATTTGCAAATGCCCACAGGCTTCCAAAGAGCTCCTCCCCAGATTAAAGTAAACTTCAGGCTAAGAAACAGCTTTTTCTAGTAGTAGCCACTTTTTAGTCCACACAGAACACCCTGAATTCTCACATTCCTCTCCCCCCCTCCCCCAATCCATGCGGAGAAAACAAGAATGGGCACACCATTTGGTTACAATAAGAGACATTACAAACTAACAGGTGTAGTTCACTAATTAAGAAACACCTGAAAACTCAGGATCAGAATTTAAAGTCATCTTCTAGGTAAGAGAACACCTGTTGTGCTTCAGTTAGGAAAACGTGTTAGATTTTACCCTATACATATACATAGAAACAGAGAGTGTATCTCTGTGATGAGAAGACAAGCTCTAAGCTGAAAGCTTCTTGAAGAGAGCACTGGCAACAAAAACACCTTCTCCCTATAAAATGTTAAAGCATGCTATTGATATCCCATATCTCTCAGTAAGCTTGTCAGAGATTGGCCTCAAAAAAAGATTAAAAAAAAATGAGAGAGAGAGATCAAGGTAGCCAACCCCAGCGATTCACAGTGCAGATTTCAAGAGGTTGATGGTTGCACCTTTAACTCCAAAAAAAAACAAAACAAAACCCCACAGAAATCAGTAAAAACCATGATCGCTACTCATCTCTTCACACACCAAAAATACTAAAAAAATAAATAAATACATATGTCTTAAAGAAAAAACATGATTTTACAGTCTTCACTATTTAACTACTATACCTATGAATTAAATTAAATTATATTTAATTTAATTATATATTATATAATGAATTTAATTATATATTTTTTAATATATTGTAAGGCAAAGTTCAGAAAATTCCCATACTATTTTGCTCACAGTAACTGTCAATACATTCCAAAGACCTGCAGGAGACAATGAATTTTCAGTACACTTGATGAGCCATAAAATATAGCAGTATTCAGCATTATTACAGCATTTTTTCTAATTTTTAAAGCAATTTGCATTGTTTGACACCAGAATCATAGAATATCCCAAGCCATGTAGAACCCACAAGTATCATCAAGTCAACCAGCTGAACAAAACAGACAGACTAGTGATAACAAAGGATTTCTGTAAACTTATTTTAGTTAGTGTTGGTATAACCATTTAAAAATTTCTAATAAAAAATATATTCATGTCTCCTAGTTAATACAGCTCGATATACTCTAATTCATATAATTTTCAATATTAATTTTCCTTGACTAAAGCTTTTAGAAAGATCTTGACATTTCTATAAATAAATGGGCTATTTACAGAAACTTTGATAGTTTTCTGTCAATCGCCAAATATCAGAGCCAATCTCTCAGATACTTGTTGAGATGAGAGTTAAATATTATGTATTTCAATCATCAAAAATGCAGATATTCACGCTGATTTGTAGGGTGGTAGGAAGCATCAATAATTAATACATATTTACATTAATTACTTTAAATCACTGTATTATGAAGACTGTTCAAGCTTATACTAGTCTACACTGAAAAAAAAAAAAATCATTGAAATCACTAGTAAAGATACTATTCACAGCTTTTTGTTTATTTTATGTTAACAGTTCTCAGACAAAATTCTTGCTGCCTCCAGCTACAAACAGCCACATCTCACTTCTACTAGCAGACAAGCTGATGGGAAACTCACATTACAACACATACTTCAAAATGTTAAAGAGCCAGCCTTCAGGCTTTCAGCCCCCTGAACTCAATTTGGTATTGCCTTCAACAAAATTTGAATCAATACAGAGTGTTTTTTATATATTTGTATATAAACACTAACTAACACAAAATCCTGGATTAGCCTCCCATATGCTAAAAAACACACTATTTGATAATTACTTGAAACTTATTTGCAAATTAATGGATTAGGTAGGGATACACATTCGGGAGGTTCAGTAGTATAGATAAAATAGAGCTTAAAATAGCTCTGCTGGCTTATAAGGAGAAATTCCTTCTTTTTTCTTTCCAAATATCACTCACTTTGCATCCTCTATTCCTGCCCAAACAATACCAGCTAACTTCAGAAGGAGTTAAGTTGCACTAAAGACTCAGGCTAGAGCTGTAGATAGCTGCACCTATCCTTTGAAGAGATAAACATGAGAATTATGTGATATGGGAAAGGAGCAAGGTAAATACACTTTTTATAGGAAACGGTACCCAAGTGTTCCTAGGAGTTGAAGTATTAAGATGAAAGCAACTTGCAACTTGGGTACTAATTAAGGGTAGCTAAAAACTCAGCTGTGTTTTCCAAAATTGCTTAATCTTTTAAACACAAGTGTCAACTTCTATATTTGTGGAAAGCTTTCTTTCCAGCATCCATTTCTGCATTTATTTGGGAAAGAATATAATGTTAACATAAAGCCACATTTCTGAATGTTACACAGACTCCAGAATAAAAAAAATCATATCTTCCATTTTTTCATTAGTCAGTGTTGTGTATAACCACACATGCACACAAAATCACTATACATATAAACATTTGTGCACTGTTACCTTCCATGCCAACTCATCCTTGCATACTGAGGATTGACTCTGTGTATGCCAAACATAAGGAACTTTGATTTTATGTTCAGTCAGTTGTTCAGATTCAAGTCAGGATAGTGAAGGGACACTCCAAAAGCACAGTTCCTCAGAAGGCAAACACAACTTGCATTTTTCTTCATGTTGACATAAAATACCTCAAGGTGGATAAATGCCAACATACCTTTTCATATAATCAACAGCCTTCAAACAGAAGAAAGAAAAGTGTGTCTGTGTTTGAACAGTTTGTGAGAAGGAAGAGCTATTAAAATTAAAGAGATTTTTTCCTTCCCCTGAGTATTGTGAAAGATTTCTTCAGAAAACCTACAAGATGTTCTTTAATTGACCACTTTCTACCAATAAAGACCTCAGTATAATAAATCTATTTTACTGTACATGAAAAATCAATCACTTATATAGAATAGTTTCTGTTGGAAGGGACCTTTAAGGTCATCTAGTTACAACCCACCTGCTATAGGCAGGGATACCTCTCTATTGACCAGGTTGCTCAAAGCCCCCTCCAGTCTGGCCATGAATGCCTCCAGGGAAGGGGCATCCACAGTATCCAAGATTTTCTGCTCTGGTCTGTCAATGGTTCCTGTGAGTAGCAGGGTAGGGTGGACACACAGACCCACACCCTGGGAAAGGGAAAACATGAAAAAGAGGAGAAGGGTAGAGAGATGGGCCTAAAAACAAAGCAGTGGCAACCATCTGAGGAGAAAGAAACTAATTTACTAACTAAAAAAAAGCAAAATAACAAACTATAATACAATACAATAATACAACTTAATTACAATTGAAGATAATAAATCAAATAAAATAAGAGTGTGCAAAAGACAAAGGACTTATCTAATCCTGAGGCAAAATGATCTAGGGAGCTCCCACACTGCCACCAAAAGGGACGGTCACATGACATATGAACAGCATTTATCTTTTCTCTCTGAGCAGAAAGGATAACAAAACAAAGAACAGTCCTCTGGGGGATGTAGTTGTTCTTCTCTCCTGGGACAGGTACCTGGAACTGAAGCATTAACTCCTTAACTCCCAGTGCACTGCATGATGTTATGATGTGGAATATCAATAATCAAACATCATCAAACCATGACCAAACATGGTCCAAATAAAATAAGAATAAAATGTATCAAGCAAGCTAAAAGCAAACTTTCTTTTATCAGACGTTGACTTACAAAGAGAATAAAAAACCTCACAGCCTTAGTCACTGTCACCTAAGCAATTGTCAGAACTCTGGAGCTAACTCTAACAAAACCCAGTTCTCACTATGCTGTAGTGTTCAACCAATCATGCTTTAAGTACCTATAATCTGTTTCTTATTTAATCTTGTACATGTCTGTGTTCAGACATCTGTACTTTCCATACACCTCCATATATGAGTAGCGTACAGATCTGAACACCCACATCTTTCTGTAAAATACAGAAGTTGTTCAAAACAATGGATCAACAGTTGTCCCCTTCCTGGTCCCAAAAGAATGAAGGACTGAAAAAAAATAGAAAACCCATTTGATTATCCATTCATGAAAGGAGAGGTTAGTTCTGATCTGCTCAAGATAAGTTACATGTATCTGACCAGAGACTCAAAAAAAGAAAAGAAATTAAGACTTCATAAATTCTAGATTATTTCCTTAGAACAGTTACTGGTTTTTACTACCCTCCATTTATCAGCTGATCACTCAACAAATCATAGAATGACTTGGGTTTGACTAGGTCAAAGACATCAACTTCATCTGCATTTAGCAGTGAAACTAGGACTACTATATAAAAAGCTTCAAATTGACAGAGGTGGCAGAAATTTCAGATTAGTAGCCTCAATGTCAGTAGAAAACTAATATTTTAAAAAGGAGCATGAGCAACCAAGTGTTTGTCTTTTTATATTTCCTGAATATTCACCTTGACTAAGACATTACATCTGCCTTCATTTTAGAGATTAGTAGACAACAAAAATGAAAAGAAACAAAAAAAAAACACCACTTTCTCTGCATGCTTACAGAATACCAACAGATATTGGTACTATCAATATAACTGCTTCTTCACTATTTTAATTTGTTTAGAACAGGATTATTGCATGGAAGCCTTTGGAAAATAGCCACTGAATTTTGCTGACCTTCAAATGCTTCTTGCTCTAAGTGTTTTTGCTGTTAACCTTCTGTTCCTCTCAGCAAGCTGAGAAAGAACATAAACCAGCAACAACTAGTCCTTCCTGTCTGGATTGTAAAAATATGTATTGAGTACAGAACTAGGCTTCATAGAACCATCCAGTTTGAAAAGACCTTCAAGATCAACAAGTCCAAACATCAGTCTGACCTAAAATCCCTTCCTGATACCATGTCCTTTAGTGTTACATCCAAACATCCCTTAAATACCTCCAAGGATGGAGACTCCACAACTGTCTCAAGCAGCCTGTCACAATGTCAGACCGCTCTCTCTGTAAACTTATATTATCATATAGACCAAAGTGTTCTACAAGTCCAAATTGCTCTGTGAGTGAAGGCAACCTCTTATTTATTCAAGGTTGGTTCCCTGACTTAAAACACTGAGTAGAATGCATATTCTCTCACAGAGAAAACAATCATGCCACAGACAGTCAGCTTTGGAAAACAAAAATTTGAAGGAGGAACTTCTTTCATCAC
Organism: Excalfactoria chinensis; assembly: GCF_039878825.1. Classification (NCBI taxonomy): domain Eukaryota; kingdom Metazoa; phylum Chordata; class Aves; order Galliformes; family Phasianidae; genus Excalfactoria; species Excalfactoria chinensis. The sequence continues at coordinate 79,384,150 of NC_092828.1, read as the reverse complement.
AGAATATTTTCAGTTATGAAACACTACTGCAGACAATCACAGTATCTGCAGATACCTACTGTTCTAGTAGCTTGGCAGGACATATATTTTTGCATGTCTTTGCACACAAGCTACAAAGAACAAAGTGATTACTTATGAGACCATCAGCACTCTCTTGCACAGAGCTGAAATGAAGAAAGAGTTCTGGATGGGTGAAAGTATACGGCGGTCCTGAATGGAGTGCAGATCTGACCTACCAAAAACTTGTGTGCATTCTTCAGTTTGATTTTGTATTGATATTTTAGCTATCCTGTAACAGAGAAGAAAAAACAAACAAACAAACAACAAACAAAAAAACAAAAACAAAAAAACAGAAAAACTGAACAAACAAAAAAAAACCACTTTATTTTTATTTTTCTTTACTTTTCTGTCATTTTCAATAAAAACAAACCAATGGAAGTAAATTAATAAAGAACCAAATGGCAAAGCAGATTGGATTGTTCATACCAAATGGCGTTCCAAACACAGTCTAATTAGGTGATAAAATGGACCAACATACATTGAGATTAAGTAAGCAATTAAGTGCTGCGTATCACAGAATGGAGAGGCATCAGTTGTACAAGACTCTAGCGTGTGATATTTCACATTTAGCTCTCTAGCAAGTCATCTGTCCTGAGGGTAGAATAAAATGAATCAGAGTAGAAGACAACTTCAAATTGAAGCATCTTCATTTTTGTTCTGATTTTATGATACGACAGAAAACCTGTTAAGTATTAATAATAATTATCAGGAAAATATATGCCTCAGTCTTTGGTGTCCCCAACACTTAAACACTTACCATAAAATCTGACTTTAAGATTTGAATATTTTCTACACTCCTAAACTCATTTCCTAAACTCAAAAACTTGTATAATGAAGCAAACAAGAAAACAAACAAACAAACAAACAAACAAAAAACCTTTATTTGCATAAATTGAACTTAACTTTACATGTCAAGATGGGAAAAGAATGTACTCAATTTACAAGAAGCACCTCAAAGCATAAATTTATCATCAATTTATTCTATTTCAACAGTTTCAGAATTCAAAGTCACATCTCAGGCAGAATTATTCACATGCCCACATATAAGTGCATAAATAATCACAAAAGAAAGGCCAAAAAAGAAAAAAAAGAAAAAAAAAAAAAAAGAAAAAAAAAAAAAAGCATCTTACACCACGAGTTACTAACACTACTATATCTGCAGTGTGCTTTCAAAGTCCTTCCTTGAGTATTTTCTTTTTCCATCATCGTGCATATTTGTATCCAAATGGATCCAAACATTGTAAAGCACAATATTCAGACCTCTATTTTTTGGCAATGTAAAGGAAGTTTCTTGAAGAAGTCTCAATTTTTTTTTCCAGCACAAATTCAAATTTTTAATTAGTATGTGACAAATTGCATATAAAACATGGTGGTTTTTTGTGTGTTAGGTTTTTGAAACTATTTTCATATAATGATACATTATATTTTAAATAAGTTTCTACACTAGCTGCTCCTGTGATGCAGCTTGAGAGAAATTCTGTTCTCCAGAAGCTAAGATCAAGATCTGAAAGTTTCTGAGTATTCAGGCATACCCATTATTAAATTCTAATAGTTTCAGGAAGCGAATTTTCAAGCTAGGTTTAAGCAAAATGACACAATTACTAGTAAGCAAACTATTAAAAGAATTTATAATAATTTAATAATTCAGTATTAATCTCAGACATCAACATCCATTGATACAACAGTAATGCAGCTCACAGTTTCATAGAGGAACATACTCATTTAACTTAAGAGTTCAGCTCTCCTTCTATGAGAGATACATTAGCATTCATTACTTTCTTGGTGCATGCTTTGTTTGACCAGATAGCAGATTTTGCATATAATTTGTTGCATTGCCGTTCTCATACTCCAATCTCAGCTTCTATGTTTTCTGCAAAAAATACTGCAAAAAGAGGTCAACTACAAACTATTGCTGAAGAAGCTGAATAGGTTCCTTCTATATAAGAATCCAATGCCCCTCAGCTTTGAAGAAAAAAAAAATAAAAATCTATTGTACTCCATTTCACAGAGTAAGTACAAGATTTAGTGTTCAAGTATGTTTTGTGTCCCCCTCCCCAAAGTTGTCCTTCTTCATATATTTCCTTAAAGATTGCATGACCTCGTCTAAACATAGTTTCCAAAGTGATAAATTTGTAACACAACACAAATTTCCCACTCTGATGAATGTCTTTTCATTGTGGAAGATCAAAGAAGCAGGAGAAAGAATGTGGGAGCAAGCTACTAATGTTTGCTGAAATTAACATTTGGAGGAAAAACTGAACTAGCTTTTCAAAACTACTAACTAATCATAGCTTTGATTGGTAACCTCAACATCTACATCCACACTGAAAGCTAGAAGAAAATAGTCGGTTTCCACTTAACGGTAGACCTTCTCTTACATATGTATTACTGTGTTTTCTCTGTGCCAATTAAAGCCTTCCAAATTAATTCAAAATTTATGTATGTGGCAGAGTGAATCAGCTGATGCTATATTTCAGTTTAAGTTTTTAAGTGTCACCATACTTCCTCAAATCAGGTTTGGGACTTTAAAAGCTTTAATTTTCAAGGATTATAAAATGAAATTGCAATTAATCACAATTTGTAAAACAGAGCATCATATATTATTTTCCTTTACCATCTGGCTGTTTGTTTGTTTGCTTTTTCCCCTTCAACCAACCTGCCAAAGATGAATTCTCCTTGAGGCAGTATAACTTGAAGTTAATTACACCAACAGCAAAGAAGTGCACTGTGGATATATACTACAAGCATACAACAGCCTTATTTCACAACAGTGATATATTGTGTGCATGCAGTATGAAAAATGGAAAGTTCCTTCTCTAACAAATGGCATTTAAATAGCTTTGATAGCAAAAGCAATACAAAATCTTTGTAAAAGATGGGTATGGTATTCAGTTAAATGCCGGTACTCAGGCTCCCTGCTGTTGCTATACAAGCATTAATTTCTTAACTGGACTTCATAGTATTTCTGAATATGTTATTTTCTCCAGCCATTTTAAAAAGTCTTTGAACGCTGAGAAATGAAGCACTACTAGTTTATTAAAGATAACTACTAAAAAAATCTTCTGCACATACTGCCAGATACATCATTCTTTTATATACCATGGGGATATGAAAATCAAAAGATTAGCTTCTAGCATACTGATTTTTATCAAGAAAAAGGAAGTCTCGATGGCTAGATTGACACATTCTAAACTGACTAATAGCTTCATCATAAATAAAATTAATCTGAACTTAGCAAGTGAAGGATGAACATTATTTCTCCTCCCAGTTACAAAGGGTCTAGTATCTGGCTGTGAACTGCTGAAAGCACCACACAGGTTATCAGCCTGCATTCTACATGAATCACAGCTCTCTGAACAAGAAGGGGATTTCAAAGAACAAAACTATTTAATTATGATCAGGTGAGAAAGACAGTCTAGTCAGAAACATTACTGCTAACGTTTTCAGAATGCTTTATATAGTTAACACACCCAAAAAGTCTTTCATTACAACTCAGACATGTACTTCATACCTACCTCTGCAGACTCTTCCTTTCTGTTTATGTTACAATCAGAGAAGCTAAGATCTTTTTTAGGTTTAGTTCCAGACATGCATAATGGCTTGCAGGTTTACAGTGCAAATGAACTTTAGACTTACCTGCTGATCTTCAGATGAGATTACACAAATCTTTTAAGCACATGCCATGAACCAGAAAACTGTAAGCATAAAGACCCACCAAACTGCATAGTTTAAATGCATGAACAATCTGAATGCTTGCAGAGGGATATACAAACCCTTACAGAATTTTATGAATGATGCATCTTGTTATAAAATAGGAAAAAAAAGGAACAGCCACACTAGAAAACAGCCAAAGCTTTATTCTCCCATATATTAAATCAGATTAGTAAAACATTATGATAATTGATGAATGAAAAACATAGTATTTGAGCTACTTCTATGATTTTTCTACAGCACATAAAAACATGAACAGCTACTCGCTGAAGTAAAACAAGCATGGTGATTCAAGCATTGAAAACAGCACACTGTGAAAATACCCTCCGTTTCTCTACTCAGCATTAGAGAAATTTTGTAAAGCATTTCACAGATACAGATTCAGGTAGATATGATAAGTATTGGATACAAAGCTCCAAATTGGCATAAAACAAATTCAAGAACATTAGTAGAAATTGTCTCCAACTAAAGCATTTTATTTCTGTGCATGGACATGAGAGGGTCTCACCAACCCAGAGTTACTGACATCTATTTAATATATTTAATATATATTTAATAGCAACAGTGAACATTAGTCATAAATAAATTCTCCTTTCAAATCCTTTACAATCTACTAAGGAGTGCAATATTTAAACTTTGCAGGATTGATTTTTATTGTTGTTGTTGAGTTTTTTGGGTGCATGTCTTTTATTTAAAAGCTTTATTCTTAGTTTTCAATCTCGCTACGCATAGACACATTACATTCTTCTGTGTGACTTAAACTTCTGAGATATATCTGGCTTTGGAAAAAATATGATGAATAGAGCCAACAGCTTTGATCTTTATTTTAAAAGTAAGGAGCTTAAAAAATTCATAACAATATAATCCAAAATGGTTGCACCAAATCAAACAAAAATCGTACCTATCCTTTTCCAGTGCTTCAGAACATCCAGCACTGACACAGACAAACACATAGACTGTCATTAAAAAAAGAAAAAAATACAAGGAAATAATTATGGGCACTGCAACTACAAGGACTTAATCAATAGCTCTTCCTCTAGTAATGTCACATATTAGTATACTGTTATTTGTGGTGTTTGCTCTTTGTCTCCAGTGCTAACCGATGAAGAGAAAATTCTGGAAACTTAACATAAAACAGAGTAAACATCTGCTTGCACCTTTTTTTTTTTTTTTTTTTTTTTTTTTTTTTTATTCTGCTCAACTGCTTCAACTGGATGCTTTGTTTGGAAATCTGCCTTTTTTTTTTTTTTTTTTTTTTTTTTTTTTCCCTTTTATTCAGTATACCAACAATAGTGGCCGTGGTATATGAGAAACATTGCTAGGATGTTGAAGTTGGTCTTTTTACAGTAAGGAAGGGGACTGCATGACATGGGGAAAAAATATCGCAGCTAAAGTTTATTGAACATATTTGGATGAGAAAATAGATGAGATGAGCTGTCAGAAGAAATAAACTACTGCATTTGCCCCAAAAACCTACAGACAGGAGAGTAAACAAAGTTTATTCTAAACATTACCAGAAATAGAAGCTAAAGTTACTTTTTGAAAGCATACTTCTATTGAGTAACTGAGTCAAACATTGTCTGTCAAAATTCACATTAAAAACAAGACTGTTTTCCTAAAATATAATTATTATTTCTAAATAAAGTTTATTTTATTTTGCTCTTTTCCTTTTTAAAGTCTTTGGAATACAGACGCAAAACAAGATTACTAAAATTTCCATAAATTGCCTCTTCCTCATACTCTTAGACTGAACTACATTAATCAAAAGCAACTATTTCTCATTTATTGTATAAAGAATCCACTTTGCACATTTAACAAATTACTAATATTAGTACTTATTAATATTAGTACTTATATTAATATTAGTACTTATGCACAGATCCAGTGGACAAATTACACCTTACCCTGGACACGTTTATGTCCCAAATTGGCCCAGAAAACTGGGTTAAGAATGATCAAGTCCTACCAATTATTTATTTAATTTAATTGATAACAAGGAGAAAATCTCATTCTAATGATAAAAACTCTAATAGAAATAATATACCTCTCCCTGTTCAAAGAAAGAAGAAAAATAAGTAAAACCCATGGAGTTTAATAGATATTAAAGTTATTTCTGTGATCCTCTTATCTCTTAGCCTGCAGATGGATGGACCATTTAATGAAAAACAACAGTTTCCCTCATATCAAAGCCCCAAAGAGCAACCAATTTCTTAAAACAAAACAAAACAAAACAAAACAAAAAAGAAAATAAATTCAGAAGTGCTCTGATCATATTATGTGTTGTTTCCAACTGGAGCCTTATAAAATGCTTCCAGTTGTATCAAAATGAAGTCTCCACTCCTTAAACATATTTCTTCATTAACTTGTTGAAATTCAGTTTACTGGTTAACATGCACAACATCATTATTGTAATGGCATAAATCATAGCTATATTACTGAAATATTCAAGTCACGATTCAATAGTTCTTCTTAGACAAGTCTTGAATAATCACATGAAATCACAAATACACCTCTTGTAGTTTTCCTTTTCTGCATTCCTAGGAGTTTCTAACCGTACGTAATAAAAATTATAAAATCTAATTAGGTTTCTTATTGCATGAATCAGAGTGCCAAACCCTGACCAGATGGTCACTACTCCAATAAAAAAACTTCTGCAAACTAAGATACAGAACATTTGTTTTTACAGAGTACAATACGCAAGTCTTAGCAATCAGAGAAAAAAAAAAAAAAAACAGAGAAAAAGCAAGCAAACAAACAGAAACAAACTTGGAACACATCCACATTAAAGTGAAATTAATTTCATTATTTCTTCTGTCTGTTTTTCTGGTTATTGCTTTTTTAAACTTAATATATTAAGTTGTCATTTTAGAAAGATTCTTATATATTAATTACTGTTTTCCAGTTGGGCATAAATGCTTTAAAGGAATGGAAATGATCATTTACCTAAATTAATTCTAAATGAGTAGTGTTCAGACGATTGCAAGTAAACCTTCTTGTTCTGCCTGTAACTTTATAATGTAATCTGCCTGTTGCTTCTGTGCTTTAATTTAACTTTCAATCTGACAAAACTACTACTTCTCCCATCTCCATCACTCCTGTAAACTAATGTTGTTAAGCCTGATATATTTCACATCATGTTTCAATCTTTTGTATTATTTTTGCTGTTCTTGCTTTTTTAAGAGTCAAACATCTTACATTCAATATTTCACCCCTCCATGCACAACATACCATCTGTTTCCAAGACTGAAGAGGAAAAAAAACCTAGACTGATAGGTACCATGGTAGTTAATTTAGTTGCAGATGGTCAAGTGATGTATGAAAAAAAATCCAGATTTTGTTGATATATTAATAATTGTATAATAAATATGACAGAAGATGTTTCAATCATAAAACAAACTTCCTACTCTCACACTTGCTGAGTAAAAACACTGGTAATGTATAAATGTGATATTCAACTTGCCAGGAACCTGGTTAGTATGTGGAAGCACAAACATATATTAAAAATGCCAAGGGTAAAGAGTGTAGTATCTCCTGTGCTTCATGGGCATAAGTGTTAGTTAATCCTTTCAATAACTTCAGAAAAGAAATATATCTCATTCTGAGAATACCTTTAGGTATCTACTGTTCCCTTTCCCTTTGCAGGTGTGCAATGCAAGCAAGCAGAGGGCATCCACATCTTGAAGCATCTAGAGGTTAGTCTGAAACTCAAGTGTAACCAAGCCAAGAAGCTGAACAAATGCTTCAGGCCACGTATTCAAGGGACAGCAGAATAAAGAGCTGACAATCCTATTGCTATGGGAATCCATTCCACTATATATACATAGATACATAAATAGCAAGAAAAAGTCTTCCTAACGTTACAGGTTGCTTCAACTATTTTTTAGCTAAAGTGTACATTACTTCTTTAAGGTAAAATCTCTGTTTTCTTTGAGTACTGCAGTGAGGTTTTCACTGTCAGGCTAATAAGCATGAAGTTTATCCACTAAGCATTCCCAGCCTCTTTGTTTCTGCTTTCTGATTACTGTCTGGCCAGATAAATTCCACAGCTTTTCAAATGGCACTAATCAGGAATTAAAAGCTATCACCAGCTTTGCTAGCTACAGATTCCTGCCCAATGGTTAGTAAGGATTTTCAAAATAGGCAGTTCTTGGCCTTTCCTGATTATCCACAGACAAGCTCATAATCCAGTCCTTAGTATTTAAGAAATCAAGCAGTGAAATAAATGATGTTGATTATAATCGATTGCTCTAAAAAAAAAAAAAAAAAAAAAAAAAAAAAAAACAGAAAACTTCAGCATTCTAATCTTAAGTCATGTGTGATACAGTTTCTGTTGTTATTTCTTGTTTTTAGTTCACCAGCAGAGTAGATTTTGGGGAAGATGAAAATGAAGGCTAGGAGTGCAATAACAATTACCTTTTAATAGGATTCAGTTTATAATGGTCAGTACATTTTATGTCTAACTGCCTCTTCCGTGGCAAGAAAACAGTTATAGTTAAAATAATTATGATAGTTATAACTAAGTTATAATAAACCAGACTAAAATTAAGACAGTTAATGAAGAGATTTTGCAGTTTTAGAACAGTAGATTTCAGTGAGAGAGAGGGGGAAGCACTTACTATGAAGACGAGATTGAAAATTCTCCTTTTTAGATGTTCAGGTGAGAAAGCACAATTTAAGTCTCTTAAGACAGTGCTCTTAAGACTAGCCTGTAACCATCAGAAGAAAGATCACAGACTAACAAAAATTGTTATGTCATCAGTAATGGAGTATTTGGATACTCCATCTTTCAATTCATCTACCATTTACATTTTCAAGTTATGTAGTGTTTTTTTCAAGGGGAATAGATTTTAAAATGACATATTTTCCAAAGCACAACCTCTGAAATGGAAAGGAATAAGGTTTAAAAAAGAAAAAGTAATTAGATATAGTGATATAGTAACTCTAGACTGTGGAAGAAATCTGGATATAATGATTCGGAATGAAGCATCCAAAACATACAAAAAAGTCACATTAATAACTGCTTACTTTTAATTCAGATTTCACATGCTATTTGTATATTTACTCAGTTCCAATGACTGTTGCTTCTTTTGGGACAACAATATTCAGCCTGACTGTCCACTGCTTTCAGCATTTTTTGTACCTGACTATACCTACTTGAAGTGCACAAAATGTTTCTCAGTCTACCACACAGCAGAATTTGAACACATTTGAACACAATTAAACACAGCTTTAAACATTTCAGCATGGTAAAAGGAAGGACTAAAATTAAATTTGACTTTCACAAGCTTGCAGGAACAATGATGTGCTACATTCTATTTGCAATTTTCTTACGTTCCACAGAACTGTGGAATTTTATTTTCTTTATTAATTTGGACAACATATCCATGTAGACATCACTGAGTTTTCCTGTATTTGAAGAAGAAAAAAGCTGTTACATTTAGTAGCAGCACAGTTTAACGGCATGTTAGTAAACTTAGTACTGTTTAAACTGGTATATACTGAATGCAGTAACATACACACACATCAAGACTCACTCCACAGGCCAAGCAGCAAGATTATTTTCAGAAGACAGATATCAAGAATAGCTGAAAGCTGATGTTCCTTGAATGCAGCCAAAGCACTCTGATTTGTAAAGGTATAGATTCCCTATAAAACATAATATTTTATTTATACTAATACTCTTACATACAGAAGCTAGTCCTATTTGTATGACTGAAATTAACACAGTGACTCTCAAAAGCTGTACAATATTTATTTAGAAGACAGGCTTTTATTTTATTTTATTTTATTTTTACTTTTTAAATCTCTATTATCTTCTACAGGATCACCCTGCTGTTGTTAAAATTTGGACAGCATCTGAGTAGTACCATTTTCTTTGGACTTTTGCCTTTGAAAAGAAAGAACATTATTCTATAGTTTCAAAAAATACTAAACAAGAAGTTACTTTAAAAAATCCTGACAACAAAGACAGCGTCTGAGGAGATATGAAGAGATGAGCTGCCCTCATAAGTCAAGATTATACCTATTAGTAGTAGTGCACATTCAAAATGGAACATTTGCTGCACAACAAATTTTAATAACCCTCTTTAGAAAGTTAAGATCATTTCCCCTCAACCCCCTCCCCCCCCCACCTTAAATCTGAAACAATAAAATCCAAGTTGTGATAATTATCTTACAACCAGGAAACTACAGGCACCAAAGGTGCTTAGGAGATTCAAGTATAACATAAGCACTGGATAAGAAGAAGGCACTTTAGAGGTGTTGCAACCTGAAGGGAATCAAACAAAGTAAAAAAAACCTCTCAAATATATTTGTATGTAATCTCAACATGATATTTACTCTTAAGAAATGATTATCCTATAGAGTTGTCAGTGAGCCTTTAATAATGTTGTACAGAAAGTGAACCATCATGGGATGAAACCAGAAGCCACAGGAATACGAATGGAGATGACCACTTGTAGATAAATAAGGTATGCAACCTTGAAAGGACTCACCTCAGGGTATAACAAAACCCATGACAAAAAACAGGATTGCATGGGTAGCTTAATTGTGATTCATGAAGACATTAGCTATGCTGTCAGTAAGCTGTATCCAAACAGTGAGGGTAAAAATGAAACTGCTGAAGGAGAAAAGTTCACATTTTGAAGGATGGCAAGAAATAACAGGAGCTTGTTCTGTAATACCAACTCTAGATGTTGTGTAGGGTCACACTTGTTGTGTAACAACCAGTTATCATGAGTAGCCTTGTCTTTCAACTTCATGCAAAAGACTAGAACAAGAACAACACACTAGCTCTGCCACTCCTTCATTTCACATTAGGATATGAAGAGCTGATCCTTCTAGGAGCCTGTATTACTACATACATAAGTACTTCCCACCCCCCCAACTTGAAGGGAACGTAATAGCTTCTGTCTGAGTTAATACTCCACTCTTTCAGTTTAATCTGGTATCCAGTCTTCAAGGTTGACAAATTTGGATGCAGCCCCGCAACATATAGTGGTAGTCAAGGTTACAAAAAAATAAATTAAAAAAATCAGAAGCATAATTCTGACCATTACATTTCAACTAGATGTCTACAGGAGATATGGGATGTATATTATAAATTGAATTGAGAACCGACAGTACTGTGATGGCCTTTAAACGTATCATATTCAGATATATTATCTTCAGGGAGACAGAAAATGAAGTGACAAAAATGCACTGGAAGTGTAGTGGAGGATAAAAGAGGAGGTGATATTCAGCTGGATAATACAATAAAGAAACGATCAGAGAACAAAGAAGAGAAGGAGTAGGTGACCTAGTGAGAAAAGTCATGGCAGTACTGCAAAGGTTTTGAAACTGTAATTTCAAATCTGTAAAACAGCAGCTGTAATTTCAGATATTCAGTGACGTAACTCAGAGGCAGATTTTCAGTCAATTTTTCCTTTTGTTTAGCTCCTTTGTTCCTTCTTGTTGGAAGAGAATTTTAAAATGTCTTATTAGTAGTTCATATCTGTGTAATGTGAACTTTGTGAATTGCACTAGACAGAACAAGCATTAAAATGGATTGTCCTGAATCCTTTTTTCACATTTCTTCACTTTCTTAAACTTCACCCTTCAAGAAAATATTATATCAACTCTATCAATGTTGACAAATTGCATGTAGATGGTGGGTACATGTACAACACCAAGGACAAAGAGCAATCACTCCTCTAAAATGAGAATGAATGCAGTGCCATTCAGAATATTAATTTAAAGCTTCATACAGCCAGGAAACTCCCCAGCCAGGAAATCTGACTGGCTGATGAAGCAAGAAAATGCTTCTGGTAGCCTAAAAGAGGGTAAGACTGACTTACATTACATGAAACGATTGCCTGAAAAGTTTTACTGACAATCGTAAATTCTTCAACAAAGGAGTATGAGCTGTTCCCAGAACTACAAGTAGTTTTAAAATGATGATCACTGATTACTGTCAGAATGGAAGAGAAAGCAGTAAAGAAATAAAAGGATAACAAGAAATATTTGAAACCACTGCTCATATTTTCTTTTGTTCCCATGTGCTCTCAGACCACAAAAGGTGAATGTGATATTGAACCTAAATGTATTGCTTTCTGTTTGGCCTCTGCTATGCACTCATTATTGCAGGAAGCTTAGTTTCAGGCTAGCATACCAATGATGTTCTACTGTTACCCTTTGCCTCATGAGAGCACAATTCTCTTCTTCTTTACCCTAATCTCACACCAGTAAAAATCTCTAGATTTCAAAAGAACTTTTGAATTTCAATAGCAAAAAATGTAAGAATAATCTTTTCTAGGTTTGTGTACAAAAAAAACAAACCCTTTTATGTTAGGTTTTAAGTTCTTCCATCATCAATAAATAAATGAAGCATACTACTTGCTACATGGAAATTATAAGTATGAATTATGTTGTGTATCAGACTGCTGGAATTCTGGAGAAAGTGCCTCAAGTACAATGCAGTGTATCTCTGTTTCATACACCATTGAACAGAACATGTACAAATTGCCCTAGAACTCAACGAACTGCATAGGGCGTACTGACATTGTTCCTGAGCTGTGGTTACTCCTAATGCTGTGCTAGTCATTCTGTGCTCTAACATGCTCTGAAGGAAAATCTGTATGTTCCCACAAAGTCAAAGAGAAATCCCACTAATGAAATTAAGTGAAATGAATATAATGTATTTTTGTCAATGCAAGTCCCCTAAGCTAAACTTTTGAGCATGAAGTACATGCATTATTCAAAGGAAAAGCTTCAATTAGTGTTTCTTCAAAATTACTCTGAGAAAGGACTAAAGGAATCAAAATATTCCATCACGATTGCTGAAAGTATGGCTAAGTAAATCTAAAATAAGCTAGAATCACTGTATTGATATGCTTAAAATCTACTTGAAAGCTAAGTAAAGACAAGTAACAGTAAATCAAGTTCTTCTCACAGAATATTCAAGTTCTTTCCCATGATGTATATGATAGCAATTGTAATCAGGGTCTGGCATTCATTTATTCCTACACCATTTTTAATAGCATTACCTGATTTTAAGAATCCTGAATGTTAAATGGATAACATATTTTAAACAGCAGTAACTCAAAGCCCAGAGTGACTAGATTATTTTAAATAAACCTGTGCATAAAGAAATGCAAATATCTCACATTTGCAGATATTGATTTCCAACCAGCCAGACATTTGACTATAATTGCTTTAACAGACCATTGTCTATAGCTTGTAAGCTTGAATCAACGCACATCCTCTTCTACTAAAAGATCCAAAAGGATATTGATTCACACATCACCTCTTAAATTGAGATAATCTTTTTGAGATTTCAAACTTAATTTGCTGATTGCCTCAAAGTGACATGAGTTCAAGGCTGTCATGAGATGAGTCAAACTGTCCTTGACAGTTCTGACACTTTAATAGTGACTGATTCACTAGCAATGGACTCATTATCAGTAGTGCCATGTGGAACTTGGATGACTTGAGTCTGACCTAGGTAGTTTTCATCTGCTTCTGAGCAGTGGATTGCTGTGCACCCCTACTGAGTTTCAAAGTAATTTTCACTTTTTTTTATTTCCTAATTGTATGCTTTTTATTTCCTATCAGTCTCCTTGTGGTGCTCCTTTGTTCTGTAGCCAGCAGGTGACACCCTGTACATGATTCCCTAGAGAGAATCATTGTCACTCCTAACTTCTTATCCAGTGTCTGCCTAGTGTTGTTTCACTCCCAACTGCTATTTAATGTCCTCCATCTCATGCTCCACAGAGAAAACCAATTATTATACAAACAAAGTAAAATAAAAGTATTAAGTGTCTGATTTAGTTTTATAAAGCAGACTCTGAGCTCCAATGTAAGATGTACAGCTACAGCTAGACTGCTGTGCTGTGTACCTGATGACATGCTCCATGCTTCCATCTATCACCTTAACTCCCCACAAGTCATAAGCACTAAGCTCGTTTATTTGTGCTAGCTAATCAACATAATGGTGATATTGGTTGTTTGTAATCTGTGCTATTACCATGGTTCAGGATGCCATGATTCTACATTCTTTCAAATATTTGAGCTCTGGGGGTGATACACAGATGAATTATTCATTGTCTATGTGCATGATAACCCCACGTAATCTTTTATTTGTACTATTGCTAGCTTCTTAATCTTTAGTCCACTATATTTCATACAAATTCTCAGAAGACTGCAACTTACATTACACTGACAAAAAAAGATTCTCCTTGTAGATCTCATTTAGTTTCCAACAATATATTTTACACTTTTTAGAGCATAGCAGAATTAGACAAAGAGTGCCTTCAGGAAAATGGCAAGAGAACATAATTCTTATTAACAGTTTTTCTCTTCCATATGACCTTACACATCATTGGTCTCTTTTAAATGTAAAATAAAGGAGCAATACAGCAACTGCGCAGCTTATCACTGAAATTTTTTTCAAAATATATGCTTAATCATAATGAACTCTGTTCAGAACTTCTTACTCATAACCTCATCCAAGTCACACCTCCCTAGGAACTCTGACTGAAGGAATACAGGCTAAACCAAGGTGATTATTGTGACCTGTTACTGTGGAAATGCAAGAAAACTTAATAGTATACATCCTCAGATTTGAAATAACTTTTAAATGTAGATTATGCTGAGACAATGTTCTTCAGGAAATTACTTGGAAAGTTAGGAAAGAACACTAAACCACAGCATTAGTGAGATTTTTAAATGAAGCACAATAGCACTGAAGAAAATCTGCAACAGGGATTCCAATTCTTGTTCTCCAGAACTACAGAGCCAGACAAGCATTTGGTATCTTCATGTTGTTAACTGAGTTCCATTCATTCCCTAGGCAGCATCGACATAATTGATAACAGGAAAACAGTGAGTGAATTTCCAACAGAACATACAGCATTAGCATGTTTATGCATATTGATTTATAGTATCAAAATGTTTCTCCCTTTTCTTTATGGACTGCTGTATAAAATGGGCATATACTTACATTCTTAACTAAGGTTGCCACTGCAATCACGGCAAAATGTATTCATAGAATGCAGGCTGATAAACAAAATGCAATTCAAAATGAAACTGATACATAAACTAGCTTTAAAGTCAGAAAATATATTGTCAGATCCTCTGCTCCATCAAGTCTTGGTTAAACTATTCATTCTGACAGTAAAACTATCAGTTGATTTCTGGTTTCTGGTTTCATTAAGATTATTAAATCAACATTAAGTCATTTTTAACTTTTGTACCATCACAGTCACTTCACTTATAGTTTTCCAGCCATCAGCTGCAAAATTCCCTGCTATATTTTCTAGACTACAGATGACCAAGTATGTTGCACAGTTCTGCAAGTATTTAAATCACACTGATATTCAGTAATTTTTTTACTGACATCATGCAAAATTGTGTGTATGTTTATAGAACTCACATGTCCATTAGTGATTTGAAACTTGGATGATTTCTCTGCAAAAAGAGACATAAAACAAAATACATTGTTGTATGTAAATTACTAATATTATGTTAGCTATTGTGCTTCATCTCTCAGATGGCCTATTAAGATTATCAAAGCTTTAAAACCTTACATGAAATTGTGCAAGGACTGCTGGCCAAGTCATGGATATGCACTTTCCATCACATATCCCCAGAAAGTAGACTTATAACTGACACAGTTAGATACCGAGTATAGCTACTGTTTTGAAGACTATCTGGGGGTGATTAATTTATCAGTTTTCTTATACCAGCCACATTCCTACCCAAAACATTAAGGACCAGGCCTCAGCTGTTCACTAAGAGACAGGAATGAGCTTATGAACAACTCGTGTGTGTGTCTGCCTAATCTGAATGTGAGTCACTTGCTCATTGAGTACAACTGAACTATTCTTTTATTTGCAGCTGAAATAAAAACTGATCTAGAGATTTCTCACTTGAGTGGTTGAGACACATTTTCCCGGGCTGGCAGAATACAAGGCCAGTCTAAGAGATGTTCCTGATTTTGTAATCACCATGTAATGTCACTACGCTGCTACTCACTTTGAATTAAAATAACCATTCAGCTGTGTTAATTTATGCTGGTGGGTTGTTTCAGTACATCATTCAAATTGTGCATTCCCTGTGCTCTACTCAATGCAGAGAAGAAAAACAGAGGTAACTATCATGCAAGTAGATCTAACATAGACTACATTTTGTCAGATATCTTTAGGAACTGCCACAACCATAATGTCTGTTCTAAATGTTATGAATTACATGGTCGTGCATTTGCATTCATTGTATATACCTTAAGTATGGCTTGGGGTACTTGATTGTGTGACTACTCGTACAGAAAAGCACAAAAGAAAGCTTTTTTCCCTACTTATAACTAAGGTTGTGTTCAGCTGCAAATTTTTTAGACTATATAACCTTAAAATGGGATTGCATAGACACAATCAAAGTTATCAGAACAGGAATGGATGAACTTTGTGAAATAAAAGCAAAGATGATGATTAATCTCTTCAGCTGCCGTGTACTTTTTATAAAGACATGGACAGTATCCATTCATCATCTTTATTTTATAACCAGGTAGATAAAACCAAACTTGGAGAACATCACTCAGCTGAGATTGAACTCCTTAGATTTATCTTAATTATGAACATTTGACAGATGATATCTGACAATGAGTGCAAATAAGTCTGGAAATGTAAGAGACAGAGCTGTCTGAATAAAGACTCAGACTTTCATCTGGGATCTTTCAAATGACCAAATTTTGTATTACTGCTTCACAGGAATTTCTATTCCCTATAGGAAAATGGGAAGAACAGACTCAGATCCCATCCTTGTTTGGTTGTCACTTCATCCTAAATAATGGCACACTTCAATAAATAACAAGTTTTAACATTTGTGGGGAAAAAAAAAAAAAAAAAAAAAGAAAGAAAATTCTATTTAATACATTCAGTGGGTTTTGAGAATTATTTGTGTTATTTATGATTAGCACATCTCAAAATTATGCTTTTTTTTTATTTTATTTTTTATGAATTTATTGCAGTACTTCAAGCCATAAAATTAAAACTCATACTTCCTTTCTTTGTCTGATGATTTTCTTTCCAGTCTGTTCAACAAAGGAGCCCCCAGCTACCTTTGCCTACTGCAAAGAAATGTTTTATAGTGCATACCTGTTACAGTTCCTTGATCATCGTTCCCAATCTAGAAGTTAGTATATCACAGAATCACAGAATTGTAGGGGTTGGAAGGGACCTCTAGAGATCATCGAGTCCAACCCCCCTGCCAAAGCAGGATCCCTACATCACGTCACACAGGTATATATTCAATTGCTTTATACTTCAATGATATTTCATGTACCAAATTACTACATTCGTATTTATACACCATTGTCTACAGTTTCACAGGTGGTAAATGGTTTTTAATGTCCACACATTGTCAAATCAGTACTTCATTTTCTTTTAATTTACTTCTGTTACAGAAGAATGAGTGAAGAACCAAGGCATACCAGCATCTACATATGCAAATTACTTTCTACATTTTGAGCATTTAAGGAAATCAGTTTTGTCATTTTTACTAAGCATAAGTTACTGTATTGTCTGGATAATTTATAAAATATTGGATTGGATTTACTCCTTATGGTACCCTGTTTTGACTCAAACTAAAGAGCTAGGCCATGTTACATCCTTATTATGAGTATGAAGGACAGTTAGAAGAATTAGAAGAGTTGAGCAGCTACTAGCCAGATGAAATTGTACATCTGATTCCTCTAAGAAACTGAAAGAAAAACATAATTAACCACTACTGAACTCCATAATTTTACAGTCCATTAAAGCTTAAAAACTTCATAAAATATCAGTGTGATTGAAATCTCACACTGACCAATGATGCCAAGCAAACCACTAGCAAAAGTGTCTTCCTGATGCTTTCCTAATTATTAAGGTATACATTTCAATTGATTTCACTGATTAAAAAAAAAAAAACAAAAAAAACAAAAAAAAACAAAAAAAAACCAGAAAAACGAAAAACAAACAAAAAAAAACTTGCTTTTGAGCAGTTCATTTGCATCAGAACTTGCAGTTCTAAGGAAAAAAAAAACTAACATAGCTAAACAACAAAAAGCCCACAAAACAAAGACAACAATACCCTCTCACTTAATTCTGAGATAAATTAGACCTGACCAGTAATATGTTTCAGCATATGGTTGACTTCATCCACCTTCCATTGTGGTGAGAGTAATATGCCCTTTTATAGCAGTTTTACCTCAGGACAGCTTCTATATTTAAG
The DNA here is from genome assembly GCF_039878825.1 of Excalfactoria chinensis. Taxonomy (NCBI): domain Eukaryota; kingdom Metazoa; phylum Chordata; class Aves; order Galliformes; family Phasianidae; genus Excalfactoria; species Excalfactoria chinensis. The sequence goes on along the minus strand of NC_092828.1, from coordinate 79,366,138 downwards.
TTAATTCGAGCCAGTATTGTTTAAGAATGAAGAGAAAGTCTTTGATTTGGTTTCTAGATGTCTGTTTTGAAGGGCAATAACACAGAAACAGTTTCATATTCTCTCTGTGTGTAAATCCTTTATCAGGATTTATTTGAATGTTACCATAACAGTTTTAAACAAGCCCTTTCTAGTTCAAGCCAGGTGAATGTAGTATAGACTGCAGGATTTTCAAGTTCTTACTACATAGGCATTTAGATGCAGAGAGGCATAATATGGAAATGGGGGATTACAGATTTATCAGAAGCTGAACATAAGGAAAGCATTGTAACAGGAAAACTTCAGACTTCATATGCTTCACTTGCTTAGCTGGGGAGAATTTCAGGATACATTTAATAGAAACTTTTTAAGATGACATGATTGTTAGCAGAATTCATTAGCAAGTCCAAATATCGTAAAGTAGATTTTAATACTACTGTTTTGTTGTTTTTTTTTCAAAACTGAATTGTCAAGGGTTAATTGCCAAAACCTCCTTCAACTTAAAATTTTTCTGATGGATACTTAAGAATGCTCTTTCTCAAGTGATACACCTCATTTAAATAATGGGTAAAAAAGGGGTAACAAATCCCTATTATATAAAACTGGATAACTTAACAATAGGAATTATTCTGAAATCCTTTTCAAAAAGCCTGCAGAGTCCTTAATACATATTACAGCTAATGGAGACTGAAGGCTATTAAGCCTCAGAATACGCTCCAGATGTAGTCAAAATAACACCAGTGGTTTCCAAATGGTGAGTTCTTATGCTATCTGAACTAGGAAAATGTATGACTGTACTTTGTCAGACTGTAGGGATACACACTGATCCTAAAAAAATTCTATTGCTAGGTTCTTGCGGCCGGTCACAAGTGGCGTCCCCCAGGGCTCGGTGCTTGGGCCGCTTCTGTTTAACATCTTCATTGATGATTTGGATGAGGGGATTGAATGCACCCTCAGTAAGTTCGCAGACAACACTAAGATGGGAGGGAGTGTTGATCTGCCTGAGGGAAGAAGGGCACTACAGAGGGACCTAGATAGACTTGATCGATGGGTCAAGGTTAACGGAATGAGTTTCAACAGGGCCAAGTGTCGGGTCCTGCATTTTGGTCACAACAACCCCAGGCAACCCTACAGGCCTGGGGAAGTGTGGCTGGAAAGCTCCCAGACGAAAAGGGACCTTGGTGTGCTGATGGACAGTCGGCTGAATATGAGCCAGCAGTGTGCCCAGGTGGCCAAGAGGGCCAATGGCATCCTGACTTGTATCAAGAACGGTGTGGTGAGCAGGACTAAGGAAGTCATCCTGCCCCTGTACTCGGCATTGGTGAGGCCTCACCTCGAGTACTGTGTCCAGTTTTGGGCACCTCAGCACAAGAAAGATATGGAAGTACTGGAGCAGGTCCAGAGAAGGGCAACGAGGCTCGTGAAGGGCTTGGAGAATCAGCCCTATGAGGAGAGGCTAAGGAAGCTGGGGCTGTTTAGTCTGAGGAAGAGGAGGCTGAGGGGAGACCTTATCACTCTCTTCCAGTACCTGAAAGGTTCTTACAGTGAGAGTGGGGCAGGTATCTTCTCACTAGTGACAAGTGACAGGACGAGGGGAAATGGCCTCAAGTTGCGCCAGGGCAAGTTTAGGTTGGATATTAGGAAGAACTTCTTTACAGAAAGGGTGGTTAGGTAGTGGAATGGGCTCCCCAGGGAGGTGGTTGAATTGCCATCCCTGGATGTGTTTAAGAGTGGTTTGGATGTGGTACTCAGAGATATGATTTAGCAGAGGTTTGTTGTTGTTGTGGTGTTTTTTTAGAGATAGGCTACTGGTTAGGCTGCGGTTGGACTTGATGATCTTCAAGGTCTTTTCCAACCTGAGTAATTCTATGATTCTATGATTCTATGATTCTTCTGTGAATGGGTTGGTGATTGGAACACGATAGAAAGCACAGCACTGATAGCAGAGTAGCCAAGTCCTAGGCTACTGCAAGTAAGGATTTGCTGAAATGGAAAAGCTGAAGGCACAGAAATAAAGGAAAAAAGCTGCTTACCATCTGAAGGCCTCAGGTCACAGAGACCTCCAGGAACGCTCCCTTAAATCCACTGCCAACCCTTAAATGAGGTCTGGGAAGCGATGGAGCCAGGATCCACCACTTCTGATCATTCAGGTGCATGCAGTGCACCCAGGTTAACCCTGCATTCCTATCATTTGCTCATTCACTGTTTCAAGCCATGATTTAGCATTTCTGCTACAGTGATCATTCATGATAAAGTATGGGTGTTAAGACTGAACAGATAGTTCCACAAATGAACACTGCTCTATTGGTGTATTTACCACATATGTAGATAAACTGATCAGTCATTTCTAGTTTCTTCTTAATTCATATTGTCTGATTCTAACATGTCCTTAAATTTAAGATTGCAAAATGAAAAAAGGGACGCAAGACAGGGTACATTCTTCAGCAATGCAGAGCACAAGTTCTCTTCAAAAACTGATCAAGAAATCTAATCTTACATTTAACATCTCTCATCATCCAAACTATCTAAATCTTGCTCCCACATTTTTCAGCATACAAAATAATAGGCAATACCTTGAATCAATCCCTGTTCTTTTTGTTTGTTAGAGCAACAATTCCTTTTAGGTAAGTTTAAAATTTACCACAAAATGCTCATTAGAAAGACAATTGGTGAGTATGATGAACAGAATTCAGCATCATACTGATCATCTCTCAAAATGGAAGTCATTTTTTTCCCTCTTTCCACTCCTTCTTAGTAATCTCTCCATTATGGAACAAAGCAGATAGTCATTCCTATGCTGATAATTCCCTCCCTCTTCAAATAGCAAGGTAACTGATCCATCAAGTCTCACTCTCCTATCAAGCTAGAGAGGTCTTGTTTAACCTTAGTTTCATCCAGTTTAATCTGTTACTAAAAAAAGATATCTATTAAATAAATTTAAGTACCAGTAAATACATAAACTAAAGGCTTTCATGTTCTTTATTCTGGAAAGCTTAAATCCTAATTATTCTAACTTATTTTACCAAAAATGTTTCTAACAATGGGTGGGATAAATGCACATGTATAGACACATCTCTCTGATTACTCAAAATTTCTACTTTCCAATTTCAGAATTAGAGTTTAATTTTATGTCTAAGTTCATGTAATGCTGCTTTATACAGACACATATAGAATTATCTGGTTTGATATAATGCCATAAATGATACATGTAATTCTCAGCATACTCCACACCAGACTGGCACATGGCTAAAAGGATGAATCTCTAAACTGCAGAGAGCACTGAAGAAGTAATTATTTTAAAATTAAATCAATGTGATATTAGATGAAAGAGTGACAGTAATGGAGTCATAAGTAATTCTCACCATTTCAATGACACCTGCATTCATAGTTAACCTCCCTGCATCATATCGCCCTACCTTATTAATGATAACCTGAAAGGAAAATGGATAGATAGAATTTTGTAAAACTCTGTGCATTGACCTTACACTGCTACCCCAGATGGTTCTGCTTCTTTAGTCAAAGCAGAATGATTAGCCTGCACAGCTTTCAAAAGCCTGTCTTAAGCACATACAGAAGAGCAATTTTCTGAAGAATAGGAATGATCTCATACTCTACCTGTGACACTCAGCAGTTTCATCTACTGAGCAAGTGTAGCTTCCTCTAATTCACTGTAAAGTATGAATACTCGTTCCCTATGATAATCAAGTGACAGTGCTTTGAGTCTCTGAAAGTAGATAACAGAATGAGCTAAAAGCAGATTATGACCCTAGATCCTGAACTTCAATAATTCACTTATTAAAATAGTTTCATTACTAATTTCATATACTTGTCATTTGCTATTTGGTATTTGAGATCATGCAAAGATGCTTTGTTTCATGCAAAACTCCAAATAAATACATCCTTTCCTATCAAGTAATAGCAATTTTTTGTCACTGAATAAAGAAATGAAAAAGTGAAAGTGTAGTGAAGGACAGATGATTCTAAACTTTTATCCTATAAAAATCTGTAGCTCATATTATTACTGCAAAGTAGGATGGAAGGAAAGGGCAGCAGTGATTACCAAACAGATTTCAAAGCGTGTGAAAAAAAAAAAAAAAAAAAAGGAAAAAAAAAAAAAAAAAAAAAAAAAAAAAAAGCTACAGAAGGGAGCAGGGGTAGAGATATCCATGTAGTTATTCATATACATGTGGAAGAAGTACCGTAAGGAGTATCAATTTATTTTTTCATTACTGCATGTATTTTCTTGACTTTTATTCATACAATAAAAGTAACTTATTTCTCCCAACAAACATAAAGCAAAAGAAATGGAGCATCAAATAAAAATTGTACTTATTGATTTTCCATTAAAATCAATGTAAGATATGGCGTTGATGAAATCAAAATTAAGATATAATGAACATGAATGAAAGTTCATTTTTAATGTTATTTTAAATCATTTTTTTTAATTTAAAAGATATTTTCTTTTCTTTTTTTTTTTTTTTTTTTTTTTTTAAGTCAAATAATCTCAACAGAAACTAAACTACAATACAGTTTTACTTTCTATTTCTTCTGTCATGCATGTGAAGGTCCAAGTTTGAAGATTCCAGTCTGAAAATACACTGCAGTGTATCAGCAGCTTTATCATGCCATTGCAGTACATGTAAATGCTGACATGACGGGAGCCATATATATGCTGAAAAGATCATTCAGCTGTCAGATGCTAATTAGACTTAAAATCCTTGTGGGCATCACAATAAAAGTGTTAATTAATGTGACATGGGATGGCAGCTTCTGAGCTTTGGGATGTATATCTCTGGCAACAGTAAAAGAATAATAGACTTTTTTGATAAAAAGCAGAATTTTATTACAATGGAGATTAATTTCAGTTTTCCCACATCATAAGGTTTCTTTCACCCTAAACAGTACTTCTTCCAAAGGAGTGACAACATAAAAACTGCTCAACACACATTGGAATTTCTGGACTTCACCAAAAGCGACGAAAAGCAGTAAGTTCATTTTGCTTCAAAGATTCTTGTGATGCTTTAGGACTTTCTAGAACTTAAATAAAGTAATTATGATAAAAATTTTTCCCCTTCACAGTGTTCACTTCATGTCTTCCTATTACTCCATTTCCAGTTTCTATTCCTACACTTTCATGTAAAGATTTAAATACACTGCAGTCTTCCAAAGGTGGGAGAAGGAAACAGGATGCAGAATCTGATCTAAATTATGTCCTATCTCACACTTATTATACCAGTTAACTATTATTATTAGTCCAGTTTTTCCAAAAGCAGTCTTGGTGGCATTGTCTAAAAGTAATGAGAACTCTTTAAATCCACAGACATCTTTTAGACTTTGATAGTAGTATTTCTACAGTAAAACACCTAACATTTCCTGAAAACAAGCTGAACTTTCCCCAGAATGTTTTGCTGCAAGTTACTAAAAGCAGTATAGGAAAAACAAACCCTCAAAAAGACTCTGACTTCTCTCTTATATTAAGACATGAACTTTATCTTGTAATGATGTATTGCCAAAGAAAGTCACAAAACTGCCCAATGCTTTATTGACTGAATTTCATAGTGATGACTGTCAGAAATCAGAGTGAGTGACATTTTTGCAAAGGTTAAATGCCATCAAAAGAAACAAAAACATACAAGTTGACACCTGTGAACTTTGCAAACAAGAAAGTGATTACACTATCAATGCTGGCTGAGGACAATGGGTCTACTAAGGAATGTTTTTTGGATTATTGGAATGGACCGGGATCCATTGCAGTCTGTGTGCTGGCAGTCTGGAGGTGTATGCTGATCTACTAATAACATGTTCTCCAAAATCTTTCTTCTTTTTAGATTTGTAAATATCCTGATAAATTAAATGCTTAAATAACAAACATAATGAAAATACTGGGACTTTTAGCTGCTTATGGCAAAAAAATAAATAAAGTCAACCAGACTGATGGAAATGAACATACAAAAGTAATGAGGAGAAATTATTTAAAAATTAATAAATATCAGTGTTATAATCTAGCATATAAAATATTTATATATTTACTCATATTTAAGTATGAGTAAAATTATTACATAATTTAATTTTTGTTCACATATATGTAGTAACTTTTAGCAATATTATAAACAACTTCTAAAAAAAATATAGTAATAGTGGAATAATCAGTCTAAAATTACATTAAGTGGAAATGAAAATTTCTGAATAAAATACTTCTATTCACTTTAGAAACTTATTTTTGCATTGATTATCTATCATTTGATCTCCTCCTCCGTTTCTATCAGTCAGCATGTATGGCTCTTGCACCAAAAGTCATAGCTCCTAAAATTACTCAGCTTCTTGAGCCCTATATTTTAAAATCATTTTTGTGTTACATTTCAGAAATCATCCTATTCATCTTTAGCTATCTGAAAATGAAGTGCTCATATAATTTCCTCCTACAATAAATTGAGAAAAGAGATACAGAGAGTGACTCATTTCAGCTTTTTCTAGGCATACAAGACAGCTGCAGTGGATGGCTTTCTAGGTGTGTCTCTCTTCCTTCACCTTAAACCTAAATCCTTCATAAACATATTTCTGTTACCTTTAGAGCCATTCAGAAGGAAAAGCACTATCACTTGGAAGAAATCACAATGAAATTCTGATGTATTTCTTCACCACCAAACATTATGTAATACTAAATGAATGATTCAGCTCCAAGCTCTGCTTATTTTATTCTTATTCTCCCTTTCTTAAGCTTGTGCCTCAGCTCACTGAAATGCAGTACCTAGGAATGATACAACCTATTTTCTGATCTAGTATGTCAGTCAATCTGTTCTTATTTGCAAAAGGGAATTAAGTAACTCAAAGACAATAAAAAGAAATAGAGAACATCACCTCATAACTTATCAGTATTTTTCCAGAAAAAGATTCAGAACATTCACATCTATGAGGCTAAGGGCTATGTTAATTGCTTTGGTGAAGTCTTATTGAGATCTGAAGACAATGTACTCCCTTTGCAGAAATACTGCTGTGTGAAGTTTTTCCCATTGCTAAAATTCTGCAAACTAGAACTCATGTAAGAAAACTCCACTCCTCTTCAGAAACACCATTAGCACTGAAAATCAGTTTTATTCTATTATCTCTGATGGGCATTTACTTTCACTGTTGTCAATCTGTTTTAAGATACCATCTCAAAAACCTGTCATAGTATGTCCTATTTATTCACCTTTCCTTCTAATTGTATTCTTCTCACTTACAGCCTGTGTACTGCTTCCCTGTATGGTTTTGCAGTTTGCATTTGCCACTTTAATTCTTGGTTGATCCAGCTGTAAACATTTAAGCTGGATCAACTGGTCTCTTCCTTTTGAAAACCAAATTACTATCAGGCTTCTCTGACCTTTTTTGTTGTTGTTGCTGTTTTCTTTCAATCTCCAGCCACAATATGGCCAAGGAGAAAACAATTACAAAAAGAAAATCCATACAAAGCCTAAAACCACATACAAATCATGGAATGGAAACAGCACAAGACAATCTTCCACAATCCCCATGGAAGATTACAATACATTTACTTGCAAACTCCCACTATGCAGTACTTTTTTTTCACCAGTATTGAAACATACTGTTCCAGCTTCCCACATCCATTCTTGAATAACACGTTTAACAAAGATGTGTTGTACTGTTAGTAAAATCAGAAATAAAGAGAAACAAATTAAACGCTATTCAACAAGCTAATAACCCTCATCTTCTATCTTCAAATACAATAAGGACATTCGTGAACTATTGTATGAAGCACAACAACTTCCGATGCATTACATCCAATCTGATTTCTACTCCCAGCTTAATACTACGGAGGTGTATAAATTAAAAATGACTTCTTAGATCCTTTTTCCTCTGGAAACAATACGCAGAATAAATATTTATACTAAAACTAGTCCAAATATTACAGCATTCCTTTGGAATAAAGGCTTGCAAAGAGTTGCCCATAAGATTCTGGCATCTGTTGGTAAATTCAGATTTATTAATAGAATATTCTGTATTTGAATATAGAAGAACATCTTCTAATTTTGATTTATTGGATGAGATGAGAACTAACTGAACTGAGGTCTCATATTTCAGCACACATAATGCTAAACTAAATACTTTCATTAAATAAAGATTTACATTCTTGATTTGCAGGCTTTAAACCTGTCTGATGGAAAATAAAGAATAAATGACATTTTTCATCAGGATTTTATCTTGACAAAAAGTCTTTTTTGCAGATATATTTGATATTCATTATGTTCATGTAACAGCCTCTGCATCTCAAATGTTATCAAACCCTGGCAGAATCTTTTCATCTTAATAAGGCAAAAGCAGCTCTGTGTTCTCAACCCTATTTTGTTCTGATTATCAAGAGGAAGGGTTTGACTGACACAGGAAGAGAAAAAAACAGTTCTGATTAAATCTGAGAGTTTTTATTTGGGTCAGCACCAGAAGGAGAAAAGGTTATCTATCTGTTATGACTATGATGGATTTATTTCTGGCCATTATTTTTTATATAGATAATAAGACTATTATTTTCCACAATAAGTAAAGGTAGACTTTAAGTAAGCTTTGCATTTGGAGCTCTGGTGAATTCATCAAGCACCCAGACTGTGTATTTTACCTCATTTTCTAAGGGCTTTCTGCAAGATAAACAGTTGACACATTTGGACTTGTTCAGTTTTTTGCACTTTTGTATATTAAAATTTTTACTTAAGTAACCAAGATTTGGCTGTGACAGTTGTCACACTAATCTCTTTACATATATACTTTACATATCCATAGCACACTGTTGTCTATTGGCTTCTTTTCTTTGTCATTAAAGGGGGAAAACTATAAATTAAACATTTATTTATAACAGAGCGTAAATACCTTATAAAAATACAGCTAGAAACTAAGACAAAATTATTACGGCAGGCTCAGTGTCATTATCTGACTGATATAAAGCTTACAAAATAAACCTAGCTGTCCACTGTAGAAAAATTCCTCTGAGGATCTCAGATGGTATGAAGTGCTGTGTAGATTTCTCCATTCATTTCCATTCAAGCTATAATCATCCTTTCATCTAGTATAGAACATATTGCACTGTAAACACACTAGACTAACTAGCTAAGGAAATGTAAGGAGAATTTAAAACCAGATTCTGATTTATTCTTTCCCTTGCTTTTCCCTCGATAGCTCCTTAACAGATCTGGATGCTCAGTATAAATTTGCCCTGCACTCAACTATTGTCTTTCCTTCTTTTAGATACAGGAACACAATATACAAAATAAAATTTGAGTAATCTTTGAATGGAGAATTTAACAAAATACATCCCATAAGTATTGGCAAGAAAAGTATTTTAAGGCTTGTGAGGAAAATATTTTACATTTTAGAGCTTCAATGTAAAAAAATAACTAAAAAAATAACATAAGAAACAGTCATTTTTGCTCTAAATATTTACAAGTGACAAAACAGGTGTCTGAAAAACATGGAGTTAGAGACAATAAGTCAACAATAGAGGCATAGAAAAGGATTTATATTCCCAACAAAAAGGCAGCAACAATGTGAATTATATCCTGAAAAAAAAAAAAAAAAAAATATATATATATATATATATATATATATATAAGTTTGCTTTAGTCAGCTTTGTACTTTTTCCTTTCCTAATATGTCTATAATAATTTTAAAATCTAATATTTTTCCCCTTTTAATATAAATACACTTATCCCTGTGGCTTTTTATGACAGAGTACAGAACATTAACTTGCTTGCAGAATTCTCTAATTTGTCGCTGAGAATGAACAAATTCTTATAATATTTGATATGTAAAAATAGATTGTGCATGTTGCTATTGCTTGTGGTGCATTTCTGAAAATAAAACTTCAAAAGAGCTTTTTTTAATGGTAAACACATTCTCCCATTTATCTCAAGAAGAATGATGTTCTTCATGATTAAGATTACTACAGTTCACTCTGTGAAATTCCACAGTTATCATGCCCTCATGTGAATTTAATAAAGCTTAGCCTTAGCTGCTCCTGAACAGCAGCCAAGCATTTGATTTGTTCTATTTCATTTTATTCTTTTGTATGAATCCTGTTACCATCTGGAATCATAAAAACAAACAGTTCAAGCAGCTAATGTATTAAAAGGGGGCAATGACATAATGAAATATTTCCTTCCAGTTCCCTCCAACACTCATTTTTTCTTTCATATCCATTTCAGAACTCACAATGTCATTTTCTAATTCCAGAAGGACTTTCTGTAAGAGGATTTTCAGGACAGATGTTGGAACCCTTACACAACTGAGCATGTGCTGTCTTATCCATGTTTAGTGTTTCAAAGCCAAAATACTGTAACTAATAAATAATTCTTGGTAGCTGTTTGAGAACATGTAATTGCACCACTGCATGTCTCATGTACAGAACTTATCAATAGAATATTTCCCCCTCCAATTAAGTTTTCTTTTTCCAATTGCCCTTCAAACTGAATGTGCTACTCTGTCTCTCTGCTTTTAACATTCACCCTTCATGACAAGATTTTGAAAAGGCTTGATCCACTTTTTTATCAGCAAAGAAATGATTGTATGTCAATTTACCAATGTTTATACTAGTAGAACTAGATGGAATTCAAATGAAAACTTTCAACATTTTTATAAATTAGAAACATACATAAAAGTTGGTGACTGACACAAGCAAGCAAAAAACAGTGTTTCATTGGACTGTACTCTGAAAATGCATATGAATCAACGTATTTCAAATATAAGTACATTAAATTCATTTGGCATTTATCAATAAAAACAGATGAGATTCTGAGTTCTACTAAAACATTTACATGTCTTGATGGTCCAGAAACACTGAAATTTTGAATTGACATAGAAGTATATTAATTTTAGAGAATTCTGGAAAAGGCTTAGGGGCTGGTGGTTGTTCTTAGTCTTGTATTTTTGTCCTGAACCATATATGTAACTGAAAAATATATGAAATTTGAAGCCCAGAAGAGAAAATATCCCTCTGGATGTCAGAAAATGTAATCGCAGTAAACGGCCATACAAATAAAAAAATCCTGTTAGTGAAATAACTTCAACATTTCAATGTATTTTTGTAAAATGGGATGCTGTGTTCTTTCGGGATAATTTTATGCTATCCTAAGGTATGATAAGGTATGATAAGGTAAAACTCCAAAAGACTCATAGAGTGTATTTAGTATTCTTTGATACTAAATACCATTTCCTGGATGAAGTAGAATCTCAGAAATAGGATAGAAACGGGAGAAAGTACTTTCTTGAAAATAATGGCAAGGAGCCCAATTCTCACAAGCAGAGTTTACAGCATTAATATAAAATTTGTGTGTGTACATACATTCTGCATTAGCCCTAATAAGGGATGACAAAATGTGTCATCATTATACTAAGAGTGGCAACATAATACAATATACACTACATAAGAAAGACACGAAGATGGAAGACAACTTTGGTGAAGCACTGTGAGACAGTTAAAGATGGCTCAGTATCTAAAAGTGAAGACAATGGCAGAGCTACAGACAGAAGTTAGATTGTAAGTAAGGAACCAACTTATTTTGCATCTTCCTGACATGAAGGTCTACAGTTTTTTCATTCAGAATGAAGCAGTTTTTGAAACTGGAAGGAATGTGAAAGAAAGGTCACCTAAACATATGATGGCCTCATTAGGCCTCATCCTCATCCCACTTAGGCATTTTCAACCATGAAACCAGGGAAAGCAAGCTTCTTGTTTCACAATAGAAGCAAAGTACAGTTGAGCATGTACAGTTCCTGGGATACAATGTACATCTTTGTCAAAGAAAAAAAAGGAGATACATTTCAAAGAAAATGAATGATTGTGATTGGCTTTAATGACTTCTCCTGTTCAAAACAGATTTTGATGGATTGTCTCTAAGGGCCCTGAAAAAGTTTTACTGGTACTCAAGTACTTCCTATCTATCTCTAAAATAGCTGCATGCTCTTTCAGTAGAACTTAAACACATCAAGAGAAATTCCAATTAAGATAACAAAACACTTTTTGCCATGAGAAGTAGTCAAATAGGACTTAGTGTTTCAGAAAGGTTCAGGAATCTCCACCCTTGCAATTAGTCAGGGGTAGACTGAATGAGGTCCAGAGCTTAGCAGTCAATATTTGCCAAACTTTGAGCAAGAAATATCTCCGGATACTTTTGGACAGGGAAATTAGACATGCAAAATTATCAAATACCTCACTTTTGTGTGTAGGCATATAAGCTTCCATAGTTCTATAATGTGAAAAAATGGAGTTAATAGGGTAAATATTTTGTGTGAGGAATAATGCTCACATAAACTCTTACTTCAGCATGTCTTATGGGACATACCCCTGAAAAATATTAGATATTTGTATTTGGAAGATTAGCTGAATGTATTTTGAGGGAGGAAAGTAGAGTTTTCCAGTAGGGTCTCTCATAAAACCATTGTTCCCACTCAGTTCTAAAAATATTGTAGATCTAGCTGACTCCACATGAACTGTAAGACAGTAAATACAGCAATGCTGATTACTGCTAATAATAACAGTCTCAGACATACCTTTACAAGCAGCAGCAACTCTCAGCTGCAGCTCCTTCTGAGTTCTGAGTTTAGCATGAGTTGGGAGAGAGATTTCTCCCATAATCTGCAGTGGTTCGGGATTCTAACTTTGAAATCAATAGCAATCAAAATCTCAGCAGGCTGTAGAAGTCACTGTCTCCCTTCTGTTAAGCTTGAGAACATAACCCAATATTTTTCTCTTCTCTTGAAGATTTCTTCAGAAATATACTTACTCTAGACCAAAAAACATTTTCACAGCTTCAGTTTGATCTACTGATATATTGTATCTGTTGAATCCCCAAAAACAGATGCTTTTGAAACAGAAGATAGAAAATGCTTACAATTTACAGTATGTTATGATTCTAAATACGTATACCTATACATTTATATAACTGGTTAAGAATCTGTTTTTACTTTTACAAAATACATTTCAAGAAATGAAATACAACTAAGAAAGAAGGCAGATACAATAATTAATATTATTACTACAGTATGTTACTTTCTTTCGTATATTTCTTTTTCATATTAACTATAATTTAAGTAAATTAAAAAAGAAAGATAAGACATACAACTATTTATATTTTTTGTAATATCGTTAACAACGAGATAGTTCCATCCTGTTAAAATAACTGTAGTCTGTACTATACAATATTCAAGTCTATGTTCCATCACTTTTTCACTTTCAGTTTGAAATACATTAATTTTTCATGGGTGGGAAAGAACATTTCTAGAAATCAATAAAAATGGGTCATATAATACAATACAGATATCTTAATTTCAAATCACACAGTAAGCCTGACACAAATCAAATGTTAAAATCATGTGTGAACACAAATCTATATGTTCTCATAGATTTCAAGTTAGAAGGTAACATTCCACTCCTCTTATCTAAAATTCCCCATTAAAACAATTAAGGAAGTCTGTTCATATGTGTGCCCCGGTGACGCAGTGGTAGAAGTGCTGCTTGCAACACCTGAGGCCCGAGGTTCAAATCCCCCCTGAGGCGCAAGCGGTAGAAGCGCCGCTCTGCTACACAGAAGGCTCGAATCCCAGGAGTTGGACTCAATGATCTCTAAGGTCCCTTCCAACTCGCATGATACTGTGATACTGTGATATGTGTCAGAATGTGGCACAAAGATCTCATATGTGGAACATCACAAACTGATAGAGCTATCTTATCACTTTTTTTTTTTTTTTTTTTTTTTTTTAATACACTAATACTTTTATTTTTCTCAACCTTTTCTATCCTCATGATGTTTAGGTCCTGATCATGATTTTCTCTATATGGACCTCATTATGGCAGACAGATCAAAAGATATACAGCATTAAATAGCTGAGGCAAGGGTATTTTTCAGGTATTATTTTCAGTTAACTAAGGTGCAAGAAGCAATACTATTACTATAGTCTATTAGTTTCTTTCAGATGCTTTCTGTAATGCTTTCCTGTTTCTTCACAGTTAAGATTCTATGAATCACCTTATCAAAAGTGATTTGAAAATATAAAAGCGATTGTGAACACTCTTCACAAAAAAAAACAACCCACTCTACCACATGTATGAAAACCAATATGTCTTCTTAACTTCAATTCAAACATTCTATCACAATTCGATCAAAGAAGTTGAAATTTTGGTATACATACAATGACATAACATAACTCTTGAGAATTAACAAAGTATTCTGATTTATTCCCACTTTCTATAAAAATTACTTCCCAAGTTTCACTTTTGCCAGAAAATAGTTAACTGTTATTTTGGATTTAATTTTAATTAAAGTGTTATTTAATACAAATTAACAGTTAGAATCTGTGATACTCGCTACTTGGTGAGAATAGAAGGTTTTCTTTCCCCACATTGCTTTTCCCCATAAAGTATGTCCAAGTAGTAGAAGTATTCAGGAAAACACATCTTCTAGTCACTCAAGTACTTTAAAAGTTCAAAGTGTGAAGTACATCTGTTTGTTGCTCATTTGCTTATCTGAAATATATGTGCACTCTAGCATCATCTGTCCTTGTCTTGCAGGGAGGAGGCTGGAGAGAAAGAAGTCAGGAAGCAAGGATGGATCAACCCATCAATGATTTAGATGAGGATCTAGGAAAGGTATGCTTGTTGACTGTTTCAGAGTGAAGTTATCTACATGCCTGAAACTTATTTGTGATTTATGCACCCAGATTAAAGGGGAGTTTTTGAGCTGCCAGACACTAAAAAGAAAGAAATATTTTTGAAGAAAGATGTTTCACGTCAAATCAGATGATCAGGTGATCAGATCATTAACAAAGACAGACAACATCACAGCCTGGTACATAAGCAGAGGTAAGTTCATCCTTTTGACAACCATCAACATCTTATAGGAGAACAAAGATGAAAAACATAAAAAGGACCGAAATTTGGTTGATAACTCTTAGGTGCTCTTCAGTAATGGGAAATCAAACCTCAAATCTTTGATAATAATCATTTAGCTTTTATTGGAAATAGGTTGACTGAGCTTTAATGAACAACTTCAATTTAAAGATAAATAAATAATAAATACAAATGAATAAAGGCTGTTTAAAAGATTGCTGAAGGAAGAAATACTCCTGAAAAATTCATGGTAACACAATTATTTAATATCAATCTATTTTAATTTAAATAACTGAATTTGATTTACATGTCTCTGTATGAAATCTGCAGAGGCAGATTTTTACATTGGAGAAAATACAGATGCATAATTTTCATGATATTTTCAGTGGCAAGATTTAAGAGAATCTATACAACAGAAAAATATATTAATTCAGAATAGCAAGAGAGATTTTCTACAATTCAGTACTGGAATGTGTAAAAGTGAGATACTTGAAGAAAACAGAAACTCGGAACTGTGTTTCTTATATTGTATCATTAGCTCCAAGTTATCAAGAGTCACTTTCTAATACAGTTAGAACACAGTACACTCTCAAAGGGAAGACAAACTTCAAAATACTGTGTAAAGTGAAATCCTAGTGCTTGACTATCCTTCATAGCAAGATATACTGTGTACTGGGACAGGCATATAGGTACAGTTTTTTCTATGTAATATATTGCCTGTAAAGTGTGCTAACTGAACATGAGATATATGTGCATTCATTCACCCTCATGCTCTCTTTACATACACATGCACAGAAAATACATACATACACAGACGTATATATATGTAAAGACAAACTATATATCTCTCTCTGAACACTATATAAACACACATATATGTAAACATTCTTAGCGGATGTGCAGCTCTTGGAAAGTCCTACTTAGACCACATGTAGTTGAAGAAAATGCAGACAAAATGTATGTACTGGTAAGGAATATGCTTGCTAGTAATCTTTGCGTGGTAAATTTAGTTTAATAATTATAGATTCTAACCACTGTAAAAAAACATTGGCATATATATAGAACTGACAGTGTGCATGCACTGCCAAACGAGAAATCGAAGGTGTGTTTAAAAACAGTGCTTCTCCAAAAGATATATAAATATAAAATTTAAACAAAATTTATTTTAGAAATAGATCATTAAGACATAAAAGAAACAGTGCTTGATAATTCAATAAGAAATAAAAAACATATACTCAAAAAGTCTTGTTAAAAAGATTTTACAAATAATACTTAACATCTGGCTATGTCATAAGTATTTGCACTGTGATAAAACAGGAAATCAGTAAAAATGTGTAACAATGACAGCAAAGAAACAAACTGCTTTACAGTTTAAGTTAAAAAAATAATTCTGTTTACATCACAAACTGTTTCATTTTTGACAGAACCCTACTGCCTTTTAGCAGTATTCAACGAGATTCAGAAGGATATAGAGATATCCGCCAAAGTCCAACATTTTTTTCTGATACGATAGGCAGCTTTCATATAACTGCAGGTTGTGTGCCATAGTTTTTCTTCGAAGAGACCCATTTGACATTAGGGTGTTTGAGATCAAGTGGCACTAAGCTTTGGTAGACACATATTCATATGAAATTCAGGCATTGACAATATGACACAGGATGCAGAATGGCAAATATGAGAGCCATCTTTGGCTGCTGACATTGCAGGGCTAAAAGCTGTGAAGCAACTAATGCACACTGTAAAACTGTCAACAAATAATGAACTATTCTCTATGCTAAGCCAGACACTGCAGTGTAAATAACAAAAAACAAACTCTAGGACTTCTATAGGCACAGATCTTTCTGCACTGGTGACAAGATGTGCAACAAACAAAAGGACAAATCTCTAAATAAGTTTACTGAGATGATAGTGAGTAGTAATCATTATGGTCTAAATCACAAGAAAATAACATAGAAAGTGTGACTGATATTTCCAAGAAAAATATAATGAATTTTCAAGTTCCAAAGCAGCATTTTGAAGCTCAGTAATTCTTGCTCTTAATTTACCCTGACTTCCATGCAGTCAGAAAAATCATTTATTTGGGTGAAAGCACAAGAAAGACATTATATTCCACACTGAAGTAGGCCTCGCTTTGATTCAGGATTCTAATATTCATTAAAAAATCAAAGTACAGAATTTTTTGACTGACCTCCACTTATCCTTTACCTTTTGTAAATGTGTAGAAATAAATATTCAGCACATATACACATTTGGTAAGTTCACATCAGGCTTCCACAAGACTGTCATGAACACACTTAATCATCGGAAGGTAATAAGCTCTCGTACAAGTCTTATACCAGCCTATGAAAGAACCAGTCTTTAAAAAGTGATATTTAGACATAAGAAAACAAAAATGGAAACAGAGTAACATATGAAACAGAACTTCTTAAGAAGTTGCTGGTTTTTCCAATAGTGCATTTGAAGGGTTATCATATTTGGCTGAACTAGCTCATGAGAGAACCAACCAGCTGATGAGCCTCTATTTCATACATGTGTCTTTTCTAAGGTTAAAAATCAGACTAGATTCTTCTAGAATAGAATGATATGACCAATGAAATGCCAGGAAAATGGTAGATCTTCAGCTTGGCTAAAAGAATAAGAAACAGGAGTCTCCTGAGAAGTATTTTTCTCACAAACAATCAACATTCATCTCAAGAAACTGCAAGCACAAGTTATCAAAGGTTCATTTCACACTCACTGTAAAAAGTAGGCACTTATAGAGGGCATGCCACCCTCTAGCATGTAGATGAACCAAGTCCAGTACCTCAGCTCATTATTCCTCAATTAAAAAAAAAAAAAAAATAATAAAAAAAAAATCTCAATATAAGCATTCCTATTATTTGGTGTTTTTTCTCCTAACCAAACATGAATTTTACATGTACAAGCTTTCTCATCAAGTATATCAAACCTAACTGCTGCAAGAACAGAAATCCAAAGATTCAATAAAAAAACATAGTAAATAAGTCCGTGAAATCCTACTGTTTTCCTATTGAACAACTCCACTAGGCCAAAGGTTAATAACTCTTAACAAATATCCCTGCATGCTTCCCATCACCCAACTATGAGGCACCTAAGCAAACAACTGTATAAATAAATAAATAAATAGGCAGTACCCATCCTTAGTTATACTGAACAATACTTCTTGAAAAAACTTTTTTACTATGTCTGGAATGGAGTATAAAACCAAAACAACTGGTTAAGTTGTGGCATTGAATCAATAAATATCATTACTGTATGTCTAACCACTGAATGTGTTCTTTAATTTGAATCATAAATGCTGCAAGGGTATGGTAAATAGAAACAGCAAAACTGTTTTACAGATACATAAACATCTTTCCAAGAAAATCACCTCATTATAGAAAGGAAATTTTTCCTGTAACAGTCATAGCTATAATTATGCAATACAATATGCTAAATTACAATACGTACTTAATTATTAATAGAATTTATTTTACAGATCAAATAGCCAAATACACATTTTTGAAAGAGCCAGATAGCAATGTGGAGAATACTACAGGCAACAGTCATGGCAGACATTCTGCAGTCTAAGAACTGAGGCAACGTGAATATTAAGTACAAGCCTATAAATATCTTTACATCAAACATACAGGAAGGTGTAAGAATGTCACGTTGTAGTCTAATCGATCAATCATTAATAACTTTTTCTTTAAAAGAAAGTTATATATATTGTATATATCTGAGTTAGAAGTGTTACTTATTTTACTCTAGCAAACTAATATTACATGTCTTCATATAAGAACAGGGTTCTTTATACTCCTTTGCTTACTAAGAGATTTTCTATTGCACGTGAAATGCTAATATTATAGATGATACATATTAAGTATTATTCTTTAAAATATACAGGAACTTGCAACCAGGCTGCAAACCAATCGATACTCAAACTGTATTTGTTAAATGAGTCATACTAAATAAAAAAACATGATGTACACAAATTTAAATTAAAATAAGAATGGTAATAAGAATTGTGGGAGAAATGAAAAACAGAAGGCCATATTTTCCCCATATGTTGGGTAACAGTGCAAAAAATTATAGGTTCCAAAATATATTTATCATACTATTTTATCACAGTGGAAAGTAAGACACTGGATCTGTGATGTTTTATTAAAAAAAAAAAAAAAAAGTATTTCAGAAGACTAGGTGTATAGCACCTGTGATGTGTTATCTAGATTTCAACAAGCAAGATGCAAATTAGATTCTATTTTAGGAAGTGAATATTTTTGAGTTTTTTAAAACGTGATCATTTATTACAAAATGTTACTGTTCACAAGTGCTATTGTGCCTATAAAATGAGAAAGCAGTGATTTGATCAATTCCATTTACGATCCATAGCAGCAATATTATCTTTAAAAATATTATGGACTAGATATAAATAACACTTTATTCTTAATATGTGTAACAATGCTATACGTGACAACAATTTATTTTTCTTTTTAATGCAGGGAGTATAAAGAACTTTACATTCTCCTTTCAATGTATAAATAAAATTTATTGCTCCCTTTTATTATACTTATATAATCAAAACTTCTACTTGTTTCGGCCAAAATAAATAAGGAAAAAATCTGGGACAAGAAGTTGGTTACAAGCAAAATTAGAAAACAACAGATTTACCATAATCGCCAACTGCGATGAATGATGGGTCACATTACTTTTTCTTAGCAAAACTACATTATAGAACACTATAACACAACGTACTAAATTTTTTTTGTATTTTCCTTTTAAAAAATTCTTGCCCTTGATACCTTTCAGTAGGGCAGCTTGAACAGTTCATCGTCACTTCCAAACCCCTCTGGAGATCAGACGATAAATTTCTTCGGCAATCAGAGAGAGGACAAAGGGCTTTCTCGTGCTATTTCCTTGTTTTCATGTTTGCTGGCTTAACATCAATGTGTACACGTACGACTTCAGAATATAACATCAGATGCGATGACGTTCAGAGCTGGCAAACAGAGAAACAGCATGAGAAAAGCCCTTTCCTACATAATTTTCCCCATATATTGTTAAGTTTGCTTCCAACTTTCAACCATGTCAACCACTATATAGTTTGAGAAGTACTGAACCATCGCATTTCTAAGTAACCACCCACCTTTGGTGAGCGCTGAGTGTTTGCAGGTCTCTATATATACAGAAAGACCTGCACATATTTACATACATACAACAGAAGTGTTAAAAGGGGAGACACATGAATGGTTTCTATGTATATTATTTTAGGTTTTTTAATATTTTTTTCTTTATCAGCTCAAAACTCCAAGTGCTGTATTAAGCATACAGCTATTAGAAAACTACCATACAACCTAAAATACATTCTACAGGGTTTTAGTAGTCTTCATTCAAGAGCATAGTTCCTAAGAGCATAAAATATTTTGAAGAGTTATTTTGCTATTTTAAGTTGTATTTATTATCAGAGTTAGTCTTGAAAATTCACTGAAACAAAGTCATTCAGATCAATTATTTCACAGAAAAAAAACCCACTATCAATAGCAGTCACCAAGACACTAGCCACTCACTGGTTGAGAAACTACTATCAACCGAAGATCAGAGTGTAATACCTTCAGTGAGAAAATAGGAAAAGAAATAGTGTGAAAATTAAACTAAAGATAATTCAGATTTCATTGTTGACAATGGATGGTAGCCATAGGTTTCTATTTAAAAAAAAAAAAAAAAAAAAAAAAAGGAATTGAGGAGAAAAAGAGTAAACATTTCAGCTCCACCATGAAAGTTGAAACATGCTTAATGTCTAGGGAAAATCATATGTATTTATACTGCTACTGTCCAAAAAACATGCTGCTATTGGATAGAGAGTTGAATGCCATTCTAGCCTAAAAAACAATCACCAAATGTAGATGCTGAAACTTTGCCTACCAACTTCAGTACAAACTCAGCCAAATAGTTTTACTGGGATAAAACAAAATGAAACAAAACAAAACAAAACCTTTGTTTTCTTCATAATAGTTTTTACTGTTCAAGAAACATTTAGATACTGTAAAAAGGGACATGTTTTAGTGAGGAAATATTGGTGGTAGGTGGATGGTTGGACTGAATTATTTTGGAGGTCTTTTCCAACCTTGACTATTCAGAGTTTTTATGATTCTACTTAAAAGTCACATTCAAAATTGTTCCAGTTTTTTTCTTCCTAAAAGACAATTGAATTTCTTTTTTTTTTTTCTTTTTCTTCTTTTCGCTTGTGATTGGTATTTGTTTTCTACTATGAAGTGCAGAGTATGAATTCCAGACTTCCTTCCTTCCCTATGTTTTTTTCAGTAAAAAACATATCTATAAAATAAAAATCGACTTTTCTTTCCACAAAGAATTCCACTGAGGAAAAACATTTCCTCGACCGGTTTTGCTTTAGTAGTACTACATGTCTAATTAGCTGCTCACTAACATAAGAGTTTGCAAATTTCACTTATCCTTCAGTAACATCTTTTTTGTCCAGATATGAATTTCAGTTCTTACTGAAATGTACATACACAGAATCACACCAGAATTACCAGCAAAATTACCACCTAGAAAATTAAGAGAAAATAACAAGAATAGTCAGAGTTGCAGTAACCACTTCTGAGACAGCTTTTGGGAAGGGTTATACCAACAGATATTTATCTGA